>NW_014037910.1:0-5411 GCF_001186125.1 Sphaeroforma arctica JP610 | reverse complement strand
GTGTGTCTCTCTCTNTGTGTGTGTGTGTGTGTGTGTGTGTGTGTGTGTGTGTGTGTGTGTGTGTGTGTGTGTGTGTGTGTGTGTGTGTGTGTGTGTGTATATGTATATATTTCTGCATGAACATGCAAGTTTCCTAAACGACCTAAGCTTCACCGCAACACGGTACAGGAATCGACTGTGTGTAATTGTGCCAACGCCAACACCACCGCACATGAAACAAATGGAGTGTGTAAACCACGCACACACAACCGAGATAGTATTAAGCCGCGGAACTATATCGAACATTATTGCTTTCTAATTTGTAACGTATAAGAATGTAATAAAGACAATACTAACACACCCATCCTATCACCCAATAGCCCACGGCGAAATTGGAGTCCGATAACTCACGAGAATCACGACACTCCATGACACTAATGATGCACGATGCAATGCTGAAGTGGATACCTTGCCAAGTGCACACAAAGAACTGAGAGCTTCTCCTCTAAAGCCAAACGATTCGATCACGGCCAAATCGTCGAAATCGCTGATTTTAGAGGTGTGGTGTTTTAGAGCTGCCAAAAAGAGCAAAGTCGATGGGTGTTGAGAATTTTTCAGCCTAACACATCCAAAAGCCGTTTATCATTCAGAATATGCAGATAGAATAGGACTATGCAGACCATCAGGTGTGCAGCTGGAAATCAAAGACATAAGAAAGAATTATTGAGAAGTGAAAAGCCATGGATTAAAAACACAGACGTGTACATCAAAATTGTACAAGTTCCCTGCACACCAAAAGAACTGCCCAAAAAAATAGCATCACATACTCAGTGACTCATAGTTGGCGGGTGCAACCCCTAGACCGTTATCACTGACCTCCATAACTTCCAGTCCATAATTTTTTAGCTTGATTTCTGCAAGTGAAGAAAGTGTCGATCGATACAATTTGTGTGAACGACAAAACTTGTTGAAAACGTTTGGATATTATGCCCATATGATTCGAGAGAGAAAATGGACTACAAACTCGACATTGCATTTAACAGGTCTACGATTCGAGTATGCCGAGGACAATACAGGTGTATTGTCGTTCCCGATCTTCCTGTGTTCCAAAACTGTACCGAATTGTTTGAAAACTGAGAGCTGTTCGTGACCACCACTCTGAAAATACAGCACAGACTACAGGCACTGTCCATATTCTTCCTTCGTGAGCTTTAGAGCTAAGGTCCTATCAATGACAGCTCATCAAAAGCAGGTCGCGATATAGTGTAAATCTTGGTGTTTGTAAGCATGGTTCAGCGTGCAGACAACTATCAATACTACAGATGAAACGAACAAGCAGGCAATAGTAGCTCAGGTCTAGCGTACATGTTAACAATTGGATCTAACGAACATACTAATCATTGGATCTAGCGTACATGCTGATAATTGGATCTAGCGTACATGCTAATAATTGGATCTAGCGTACATGCTAATAAGTGGATCTAGCGTACATGCTAATCATTGGATCTAGCGAAGATGCAATTGGATTTAGCGTACATGCTAATCACTGGATCTAGCATACATGCAAATAATTGGAGCTAGCGTACATGTTGGATCTAGCATTCATGCTCATCATTGGATCTAGCGTACATGCAATTGGATCTAACGTAAATGCTAATCATTGGGTCTAGCGTACATTCTAATAATTGGATCTAGCGTACATGCCAATAATTGGATCTAGCGTACATGCTAATAATTGGATCTAGCGTACATGCTAATCAATGGATCGAGCGTACATGCTAATCATTGGCTCTCGGGACCATATTATTAGTAGAATTTAGATCAAATTCACTTCAATAAGTGTAAAGCACAGAATGAGTATTCTCGACGTAGAAAGCTGAACTTTTGCGAAGGGTGTGTCAAGATGCCACAAACATGAAACCCCATACCTATCAGTGTAGCACCGGCGTCTATAGCATTTTCTATCAGCTCTTTCACCGCGACAGCCAACGACACCACTACCTGACCTGAACATATTCGATGCACAGACTGCTTGTCTATGGCTTTGATTGTATTGGACATTGTTTCCTGTGCAGTGATAGGGGCGTGATTGCGGATGTGTTAAAAGTGTCACTATGATGCGAGAGCGTGGACGGCAACTATTCCGGGCGAAAAGTGAGTCGATTTAACGCTAAAAAATGGCTTCGAAAACGTGCGAGACCTTCCACTGAGTCGCTGACGGATATTTTCGAACAAGTTTGCTCTTAGCTATAAAGACACGCGGGTGACTTTGCTAAAGTCATAGATGAAATACCAATAGTCAAAAGTACGGATGACTATGTTATAGTTTGAGAATACGTGTACAGTATCATACACCCTGATAGACTCATGCACCTGAACATAAGACTATATATGCTTGTATATAGAGATAACCTGACATATACATATAGATACATGTAAACATGTGTTAATTAAAACCTTAGCACTAAGCACGATAGCTGCTATCTCACTATAATCGCGCCAGCTGCCGGAATTGTTGTCCTTCTCCTCATATCATTGTGGACGGCAATACCTCCAACGTTCAACCACGGGATTATTTCATACTAGTGAGCAATGTCCTCGTAGATTCCACTCCACTACGATTATTATCGTTCCCAACCTCTTCGTACACTCACACAATATCAGAAACTAGAAAACCTTTGAACATTAACAAAGCTGAACGGAAGAGTATCAGCCTCCCTAAGCATTGACATACGAATTGACGCCAATGGCCGCTAGCACCTCATTCCTATTGAATTCCAGTGTCACTTTCACTCAGACGGCAGAGGTTATAGAAGACGATTTCACTCAATGTAATCACCCAGACGGCAGAGGTTAGGCGACGATTTCACTCAGTGTAATCCTCAAATACTAATATCGTTACTAAATATATAAACATGGTTTATGTACCGAGGTAATTTATATTCCGAGTTTTTTACTCTCGTAGGCGTAGGGCGTAAAGCCGTAAACTGTAGAGCGGTATATACTATTTAGTCGTTAGCGAGACTAAAGAACAATACACATGAAGTTTAAAATTATTTGGTATTACAACAACAAATAGATTTAATATCTACAAATTACAACCCTATGGATGTCGTATGAATCTGTTCTAAATAAATATTTAGGAGACTACAACTTACAAGCCTACAGCCTACAGCCTACGATGCTAGCCTATATTAACATGATATGTATTTGACTCCTAAAAAAGACAAAAGCCCGCGTAAAAAAAAAGCCCGCCAGAAAAATGGAATTGGTGGAAAGTATTTTTTTATATAAATATTACACCCGGTCAACTTTCAGCCTAAAGTTTGTTTGGATTTGGCTTGTGGTCAAAAACAACCACAAAACAAATATCGATGCGTATCAGCGCATTTGTATGTCCATTTTATATATATATATATATTTGGACGTGCTGGCTTAGCCTCCTAAAAAGAACAGGAGACTATGGTTCTGGCCCTGGACCATATTTCCATAAATATTCTAATATTACAGTTTTTTTTTAACCGTTGTAGGAGTTTCGGGACTCCTAATGAATTTTCGAGACTCTTCGGTACCCTGAATGTCGGCGGGTCCCGAATGATGAGTCATGATTCCGGAAATTTATATTGGGTTTTTATTTCAGGGCCCAAACCAGGGTTAATCGTATATAACCAGGCCCTGATGATTTTTGAGTGTCATTCTACTAGGGTCATACTTGAAATTGTCTATGTATATTCACGAACAGAGCAAAGTGTCTACGAATATACAGAGACGATGACACAATGAGAAAGTTCGAGAACATCGTAGCTGAGGGTTTTCTAGGCCCGTGCCTTTCCCTCTCACTACGAGTTTTATAGCTATAGTTAATAGCCTAGTATGTTAGTAGTACAAGTTCGTTCGGGAATAGATAGAGATAGGTCCCGGCGGACTATAAAAGCAGTCCACGTCTAGCGTTAGAGTTCAGACATTCACTAAGAACATAAGGAATACCAGGACGAAGAGGACTAAAGACTGCTTATATCGTAAACCCTACTACTACCGAATTTGGGTATTTATAATTTTTGGCACCAAAACTGTGATATTCATTTTTTGGGCCGATTTTTGGATTTGGAGAATAAGGACCGAACTTTGGGAAATTCGAGGGACATTATAATCTAAGCTGCTGAGGGGTCTCTTCAAGGATAGTCTCGGGATCGGGTACCACAGAGGTGGGTACTCTACTTAGTAGGTCAGCAAGCGAATATATGGAACATTCGATAGGGATAATATTATTTATTTCAAAAATGGCAAGTATGTATGATACAATGTATGAACATATGGTATGGCTTTCATAGTCGCTGTAGTGGTTCAGGAAAGATTGATGGGAAGAAGTGGTCAGTAAATTCCCGTTTGAATCAATAGTAACGGTGTTTTGTCAACACCGGCCCGAAAAGACTCAGGACATATCTTCCATTGTCGACTCACTTGTATATCAATAGCGTGTAAACAAATAAAGATACCCAAGCTTCAAACGGGAATTTACTGACCACTTCTTCCCATCAATCTTTCCCGAACCACTACAGCGACTCTGAGAGTCATACCATATGTTCATACATTGAATCATACATACTTGCCATTTTTGAAAGTAATAATATTATCCCTAACAAGGGATTGACGTTGATCGTAGGACGGCGCTCTCTCTCAGCGAAAAAGAAGTGTGATAACGGCTGTAACTTTGGTAGGACCAGATACCCCGTTATCAGTACGACTTTGTCGTACAGTACTAGGCTTGAAAGGACTTGGGCTCAGAAGGCGTGCGGACATGCTAACGTGGGATTTGTCGGTGGATTGAACGGCGTTTGGAGCGGGTTATTAAGTAGAAACTCACTTTGTGGGAAAAGTATGCGCCTTGTTTTTTTAAAGCCCAAGGTTGCTTGCGGCTCCGCTTTTTAACCTTTGTAAAAATACGGCCTCCGGTCAGTCTAAAATATCAAGATCAATTGAGATAAAACATTGGTTTTTATTTGTATTTTAAATAATTTAATACAAGCTCTTTTTCCAATATTTCCAAAGTGTTCTAAATTCACTTTGATGGCTCCAATAGCCTGAGTATTTGGTATGACTCATCTACTTGGACCTATTTGAGACATTAATAGATGTAGGATATTATAAACTAAATTTTATAATCTCCGAACTACTACTTATAGATTTTGGTCCTCCCGCCAATCTCCAAAATGAAATAGGTCTTTTTCTTTTTTTAACTTTTCTTCAGATGGAACTTTATTTATATCAGCTAATGTATTAACGTGACTTACGTTATTATGTCTATCTACAAATTAGGCATGTGGTCATGAACACTTAGTACTTCTAGTGAAAATTATTCAATAAAGAACTGCTAGAGGTACGCCCTGTGTGATCGAGGACATTTAAGCTCTTAACAAGAGGCAGTCCCGATC
>NW_014037911.1:0-5415 GCF_001186125.1 Sphaeroforma arctica JP610 | reverse complement strand
GACCCGTTTTTCCTTTCTCGCTTTTTGACCCATAATCAGCTTGAGTGAGCAACTTGCTTCTCATGGGTCTCAAAGCTGGGTGGGGGCTGTGTAATAAGCCGGGCCTCTACATTAGACTCTATGTTATAAACGTACTCTTAAGCAGTACGTAAAATTATAAACTTACTTTTAAGCAGTACGTAAATTATAAACGTACTCTTAATAGTACGAGGAACTTAAGTTTCCTAAATGTACTCTTAATAGCACGAGGAACTTAAGTTTCCTAAAATGGTTTTTAATGGTGGTTTTCATTAATACCTTTTCCATTTTACTTATCAGATATTTGGACGAGGCCATTAAAAGGCCTCAGTAAAATACCAAACATAAAGAGTTGGTCTAGTTCTATTAATAGAACTTTATTTACTTACCAACTTTATTTATATCTGAATACTTCGGTAGCGAGATGGCTCAACCGAATATAGGTTTCTAGGGACTATCAACGTTACCTAGTTGATCCTCCGATCAGCCAACCAGATGTGCCAGTCTGATGAAGGCTAAGTCGGTAATTCTTGATAGGTGACATGTTATTGGTTAAGACAATAACTAAGAACATCATTTTTCTAAAGATAGGATTTTATGAGTCTCTCGGATTCGCCCTAATGAAACAAACCATAGTTTCTAATAGAGCGACAACGAAACACTAAATAAAATCCCTTCGGCGGAAACAGGACTGAGAGGATTATATATAGGCAATATATCAGCCTCACAATCCCTCAGAGTATTGCTGTTTTCACGAGGCATACCTAACTTTACTAAATGTCTTACTTCGTTTATTTACTTTGATATCTTCACGATACTTAGAATTTACCTACGCGTTTATTTATTCTAAGGCGTTAATATTGCCTTGA
This sequence comes from Sphaeroforma arctica JP610, assembly GCF_001186125.1. Classification (NCBI taxonomy): domain Eukaryota; class Ichthyosporea; order Ichthyophonida; genus Sphaeroforma; species Sphaeroforma arctica. The sequence goes on along the minus strand of NW_014037911.1, from coordinate 4,528 downwards.
GAGACCGAATCTTACAACACAAATATGAGTACTATTTATATTGAAATAGCTACTAGCAAAATAAGAGATATTGTCGCCTTCGCATATTGTTCAGAGAAGTGCAATACTGTGTGCAAGATGCATGTGTTTCTTTGAACCTTTGGTTTTTGACCCCTATACGAAGGTTTTACAAATATGTATATACCTGTGCCTAGTAAAGAATGGCACAGATTTCCTGTGTCAGTTATAAAGGTGAACATGCTTGAAAAAAAGTCGGTACCGCAACATATGGAAAGGGACAAAATAGAACAGTCTCGCATGTTTTGCAGGTTGTTGATAAGACGTACACTTCAGTCCGAGCAGCTAAATAGCTCTGTAAAATATAAGTGGATGAAACTAAATAGCACAATGAAATTATAATTATGAGTAGAAAACCTCGGTCACAGTGCACATACCTATTACAATCTTATACAAATTGAGCTTCAAATAAAAATGAGATGTGCTATGTAAAGAAGGGCTATTGTATCTGCCCTTTAGGCATCAATGAAAAGTGTGTTCACGTGGCAGCACTAAGTATGAAATTCAACACAGCAAGGAGCGTAGGCACTATCACGAGCTATTACCACGATTCAGCCGTTACTAAAGCGCCCGGGGCTGAATCAGATTCAGAAGAGGTCGTTTGTACTAGCAAGTTACAGAAGTGGGGAGTACCAACCGGCGACGTAAAAATGAATGTAACTTCTGATTCATATGGTACAGATAGAATCATCTCATACTGTAGCAGATCGACAGGACCTATTTGTCTGACAGAGTACTGAACCAACTGAGCATACACTTGCAAAAACGCGATAAGCACGTGAACTTGTTGCCAAAACAAATCATCAGAGAACGTATGAAACCTATTGCTGAAGACCTATTAGACTACTTACCATACGATGGTACGTTTGTCGAGCTCGCCAAGCTGTGTGACAAAGACCACATCACATGCGTCTTATAGATGATATTACCAGTTACTATAAGAATACTAATAACAATTAAAGTGTATTTGCACTAAACCCATATTATTTACATTGCAATCACATGCTTATGATCAAGTGAGATGTTTTATGTATTTAACGTCAAACAATAGGCGATATAATATCAGTCAAATATAAGCAAGTTACACTTGCCAATGCAGGAAGAAGAAAAAAGTGAATGTCAATCATATTCACTTCTTGTGTAAGAAATCTAAATATCGTGGTAGCACGTTATAAATACAATCCGGAGGTAAGAGCTGTTGGATATTAAAGCCTTTATCCCCCATTTCTGAAGCACCCTACAACAGTATGTTGAACAACTTTACTTTGTATAATTTTATAATGTTCGGAACGCTTATCCTACCAGATATAAGTGGCGAAGCACACATGTAGTGTCCAGTCCTCGACATTTCAACCAATTTATTTAGCGGTGTTACATTGATGCGTTTAGTTACTCCATAATGCACGCTAAATATCAAATTAATAGACGATGTCTCCAAATAACATCCAGTACACAAGTCTATCACAAGTGCAGTATTTGAATAATCAAATACAAAGCATGGTAGTAGTAGATCTCTGTTAATATGCTCATCAAGTAACATCAGTGGAATATTCGCCGGATGCCTAAAGTAGGCATACATAAGTTGACATCATTCAGGATATTTGGTACGGTCTGTGTGCAGCTCATACTTACAACAAAAAGCTGCATTGTTGTACCTTGCTCCAGATTACAGTGGCGAACGCGAGCGAACCACATAACTATGACGCTTTCAAATGATACAGATTTACGACCTGGCTCGTTCTGCTCACTAAAACCCTTCATCTGCAACATGAAACACCGAAATTCAAAATAGATTGACGTTTGAGTATAGTAGAGCGACGCATAGAAGTTGCGCGCGCTACAAGGTCTAATTGGTACGTCCAATGAGACTCTCAAAACATGCTCAATAACTCTAGGCAAATGGCCATTCAAGGAACGGCCGCCTAATCAACAAGGCAGCTACTATTTAGATAACCCGCAAAAAAAACATATATCTTGGACTGGCATCAGAATGTACAATTTCATAAGTTAGATCCGATTTGTATGCAAATAGGCCAACACAGAGTTCTACAGACAGAATGGGTTCCTAAGGTGCTATTGGACTTTATTGTGGAGAACAAACTGAAATTGCAGTCTATGTCGTTTGAGAAAGCCACTGCACGTATTGTTCACACACAAGACTTGAAGGAAAACGCATACAGACTTGTAAAAGCATGCACGAAGTTGAAGCCTTTGGCACCACTTGATACACAGATTTGTGATTTTGACCGCAAAGTAGAATTCATGAAGATGCGATAGTATGAGAATTCGTTACAGGTATACGGCAATCATGATGTACTTGATCTTATACGTCAAGCTGCGGGGGAAGCGTACTACCGCGATACTCTTCTTATGCATCCACATTGGCGAGACTACATATCTGAGCAGATGAGTGACGTATTCCGTGTGAGCATTGACAATGCTGAAGAACATAGTCGGGAAACTCTATCGCGATCGCAGCAGATCCCGAGGTGTTCGCGTTCACGATCATACTTGCTTGCTGATGTGCACACACAAGTTAACCGGCATGCGCCACCAACATCGAATTATTATTTTCGTTGTCGGTCATGTGAGTAAAATCTTTCTCTGGGACCAGGACATGTAAACCGCTGTCCCACATGAACAACAGTGTCCACCAGTTCACATCAACACGGGTAATCGTACACAACCTGGTGGAGCTCCTATACAACGTACATATGCTACGGGCACGTCGACGCGTGCGCCTCAGGGGTCAGGCAATACCTTTACCCTCGCGTCAACTTAGTGGACGTTGCTCAGATACCTGATCAACCACCAGCAGAGAAGGGCGAGATTGAAGTGATGTATATTCATGATTAGGTCGACAAGTCATACGTAAGTCAATGGTAGCCGAACAAGGACCAGCGGGCTGGAGAGAAGACCTAGTTCGGATTGAGATGTTGAGGTGTCTGACATGAACATGTGCATGACATTTGGTGATACGGTAATAATAACATTTGCAGTAAAATATATATTGTTTCCTGCCGACAAGTGTGTATATGTTACTTTACAAGTAAACGGCCATGATATGCGCGCTCTTGTTGACACGGGGGGGGAGGGGGGGAATCCGCAGATAAAGATAACTATATTTATCTAACGGACAAAGCATTCCGCACCCTGCGCTTGGGGAAAACACATTCAACGCATCTACCGAGGGATGTACGTTTTAGCTTATGAACTTACCGGATGACGTTGATATAATTCCAGGTATGGGAAATATGGAAGAGCTTTAGTTCTTGGCTTATCATCACCATTTCCAGAGATTATTTCTAATGCTATGGAAGAACTGCTAGAACCGACCAATCTTCGAATGGCTCCAGATCTGTCACAGCCAGATGATATACTACGACACTGTTTACGACAGTAACTTGACACCTTGACGCTAATGACACGATATTGGATGCCGCTCGATACACACTGCCGGGCAGTGAAGTGACATTTCCAATACCTCAAGATAATGTATTGGAACTACGACGACATACACGGAATCCCATATCTGACAAGTACAAACTACGTGTAGCAAAGCAAGTTTACATGTGGAACATGAGGTAGTATCCAATCGATGGACATCAAAAACTTTGCTGGCGGTACCATCTTTTACACCGTCAGGAGAGCTTATCAAAATACGGGTGTGTTTGGACTTACGGCAGATCATTGCTCTTATTTTGGGGGATCAATTCACGCTACCGAGGGTGAAGGAGATTATCAGCAACTTGAGGGGTAAGCGATACCACACGATGTTAGTTTTATCGGCAGCATACCATTGCTTACCGGTACATACAGACTCTCATCATATGTTTTTGTTTACATGGGACAGTCAACAATAAAGTGCAATGCTATGTCGATGATCTTATTGTTGTATCATGACTACGAGGAACACGTTGCTACTGTCCAAGAGGTCATTCGACGGTTGACGGAGAATATCTTCAAACTTTATATTCAAAAGAAGTGTCATTTTGCCGTGAAAGTGGTATTGGTACCTGAAGACATCATGTGATCAGCGTGAGATTTAGTTGCAGATAATTCGAAATAGAATAGTATCGAAGTATTGAAGTATTCTGCAGAAGGTTTCTCATACTGACCATATGAGTTTTTACCCTGGCCAGCCCAAGTGGCTGAACACTAGAACAAACACCTTAGGTATACAACCAAAGGTGAGTTTTTTATTACAAAAATCCATCGGTTTAACGCTTATCGCCCAATCCATCTACAGAGTCAACAATTTCACAATCCAGGTCTTCAGCCTTCAGCCTTCAGCCTTCAGCCTTCAGCCTTCATCAGTCTTCACTTTTCACTTTTCAGCCTTCAGGCTTCAGCTATTGACTGTAAAATTGAGGGGGAGTGAGAGACTACAGGTCTCAGGCCAAAGTTTACAGCAAGAAACCCTCTTTGATTTACAGACGTCTTCAGAGTTAGCTATCTCCCGAGAGCTAAT
>NW_014037912.1:0-5423 GCF_001186125.1 Sphaeroforma arctica JP610 | reverse complement strand
GAACATAGCCTATACAATACTAACGATGCGGCTAGTCATTTTTTGTTGTCGATGGAGCTGCTGTTTATCTTCTGCATGGATGAAAGACTAAAAACTCTTGTATTCATAAAATATGGCACACAAACATATTGCTGATGCTTCCAAGGATATGTCCTTGGTTGGTGCTAAACCTTGCAGAAAATGTCACACATTTGCAAAGGGGTGATTTGTGAGTACCGGTGTATGTGTGGGTAGAGAGGCAACTGTCGATCAACTGTAGGTTAATATGACCAGAAGACAAGCGGGTAGGACAAGATGTACGTACCACACTGGGTGGTGTAGTTGCAAGAATATGTGCAGAAAAAAAACAATTGATGACACACATGATGGGGAGACGTTATTGTGTAGCTAATAATTCTGCTATGGACTTGAGTGTTCATTAAAAAGTATTTCTACTCCAAAGATTTGACGCACATAGAGCTCTACACATGGTGATGATGTCAATACAAGAGTACAAATCCTTTTTAGGGTAAGAGAGGTGACACAGACGATAAGACATCCAGAAGCCACGACTAGTGTTCCTTTGCAAAAAAGACACCATGGGGTTGGGTGTATTACAATGCATACCATGATGCCGGGGACAGCAATCAGTCAAAATTGAAAACTTTGATGTGCGCGCTGACAAGTATAACGAAAACAATTATGAGGCAGTGAGAAGGTGACCAGGACGTTTTTATAAGGTGATACAGCTACAGTTGGACGACAACGTGATGTGGTTTGACGATGGGTCGACTATTGACTGCCGAGCGGTGGTGTTACCATGTGAGGACCTGCTATGGCTTGGTGAGGGATCGACGTTTTGCTAATGGACTTTGTGCTGCCGCGGGTGAAACTGCTGGGAATCATTTCTGCTAATAGGCCTTGGAGCTGCCGAGGGAGAAACTGCTGTGGCCGGAAGAAGGATTGATACTGGGATACTACGCTGGAGAGTTGCCACTAGAGGCGTTGCCGAGACTTGAAGCGGATGACAACTGCGAGGTGATGTTGCGTATCGCCAAGGTACAAAGGCGGGGCGATGATCATACTCGAGAAAATTGGACGCCACTGTTGATGACCCATGCACGTCTTCAGGATTATACGGGATAGCGTCGATTACAAGGCCGTATGATTTAAGGTAAGAGCTGCCTTGGTTAGTGGTATGGCCGGCCAAGGTGGCGTTCCTACGCAGGCGAGTGGTTATGTTCACACGCAAAAGTATTATGCAAGTATAACCGACAACACAGGAAGCTGCGGATGTGAATTACAGGTATGCGCGTGTCAAGAACAGACGTTTAGACAGACTGTATATTATCGAGTATATAGGATATTTACATATACACACACTCTAGGTAAATTCTCAATCAAACAGAGCAAAACGTATAATTGTAATTATATAATTAAATAGAATACATTTATTTTGATTAAGTTATTATAGCAGAGACACAACATACATCAAACATACACACTAGCTGACACAACGCTGGTAGACATATACAAAACATTAATCATGCAAAGGCATGGCATAAAATATTTTATTATAACAAAATGCCACGTTGCTTACTGAAACAAATTACACTATAACGGCGGCTAGGATGTTCACATCTGTTCTTATCGTAGCAAAACACTACGCGGCAATACAAATAACATTAACATAGACACAAGAATAGGGCGCGGTGCGTCGCACATACATATTGCTACGAACAAATTGAAATCTATCAAACATCACTATTGCCCAGCGCGGACGGTTCAGAGAAACTCGCCCATGAGTGGTGATCCCAGTGTAGAAGATTCAGAGAACGCTACCCAGGAGTGGATCGTGTGGTCTAATTACACGAGTGTTGGTTGTGTGTGGCAAGTATATATATACGCTTAGAGTACAGGCGAGCACCCTGTAGACTCTAACTCAGTGGCGAGCAACCCTGAGGACTCGGCGCATTGAACTCTTTGTGAGCTCGGTTATTAATCGTAGCTTCGAGTGTGTTGCGTGGCACCCAGTCGACAGGATAGACCGTATGTTTATTTTAGATGCTGAGAGTACAGGCGAGCACCCTGTTAACTCTTACTCAGCGGCGAGCAACCCTGAGGACACGCCGCATTGAACTTTGCGCGAAAACTTGAGAGCCGTTATGCAATCCGCAGCCTCAAGCGTGATGCATAGTCGCCCAGAGTGGTGTTGAGTTGGATAACATTAATACGTAAAAGTCGGAACGTGCTACATTATTACGTAAGAGACGGAACATGTACAACATCATTACGCAAGAGTCGGAACGTGTAACACCATTACGTAGAAGTCGAAACGTGTTACATTATTATGTAAGAGGCGGAACATGTACAACATCATTACGTAACAAAGCGGAACGTGTAGCACCATTACGTAGGAGGCAGAACATGTACATCATTATTACGCAAGAGTCGGAACATGTAACACCATTACGTAGAAGTCGGAACGTGTAAGGCGCTGTGACGGAGTCACCGAATGCGCGCCCAACTCGAGTATGCTCATGAGGACACCACACCACACTCACACAGTCAATAACACATTAAGAATTGACAACTTTATTGAAAACCGAGAAGATAATCGTCCAATACATATTGACGGATTGGCTAGGTACGGCATGTAGAGGCCACCTATACTCATCAACTACTGATGATACGGGCATTTATATGTTTCATCAAACCTATGATACTAGGAGAAAGAGGACAGTACATTGATATTAGAGTCATTATATAGTATTTTGCTAACCGCCCGCACCATAGGCGGACGATAAGCGAACAATTTTGTTGAGGTTCATAAACGTTATGCGTTTAGTCACATACGTTTTACGCATTTAGTCATATGCGTTAACGTATATATTTATACAAAAACGGGGCCTAGAATTGGACCTAATTATTTCACTTTTTTAACAAAAATAAAAAAACGTTTACAGTGAAACGATAACGTTAACAATGTTTGATAAACGTTTTACAATACACGTTAACATTCACATGGCACACAATAACCAACATATTTATAACATACAAACACGGATATCTCGGTAACTATGCATAGGAGCACGCTCATATTTTGACACACAATAGCGACCATGATAATGTACACGTACACAGGGTTCATAATATCTAAACAAACGTCTTTAAGATGTTGAATGCAATTCACAATCAAGGAGATTGCTGACGAAATAATAAATATATATATACATAGCTATACATGATACAATATGGTATGAGCTACAAATAAGAATATAATAAAGCACAATTAAAGTATAAGAGAGCGTATAATTTATAGACAGATAATATATCGTCATAGATCTATAAGATCAACTAGTAGATTATATATTATAAGAGATTTCCATTGCAGTCAATGGAATTTCGAATAGTTGTTTACACATACATACTTCATCAATCATATACGATAACAAATCATATAGTTACAGTTAAGGATATACAACATTTATAGACAGATGATATATCATCATAGATCTATAAGATCAATTAGTAGATTAAATATTATAAGAGATTTCCATTGCAGTCAATGGAATTTCGAATAGTTGTTTACACATACATACTTCATCAATCATATACGATAACAAATCATATAGTTACAGTTAAGGAAATACAACGATATATTCATAACAATGCACACTGGTAATGATTAAATACTCAAACAGGAAACATATAAATATACGAGGTATACGTACATATACCATTATATGAATGTCTCATTGATCGAATTTACCGCAATGTCTGGAACACGGGCATGATATAATACGTTATATATCTTGCACTGTTCTATTATAACCAAATGAATACACATTTACCAATATAGAATTATATATATATACACAGATATAAACATAATGATAATATTAATAAAAATAAACAATCAATTATCTACGGGCGGGTTTATAGCATACTCCCAATAGATATATATACACATTTAGATACTATGAAGAATAAACATTCAGACAGGGATTCAGACGTTCATATGATTAAATAGGCCACATATATGGTAGAATACAATAATACGCAACAGTGAAGGCCAATAACCGAGCTCACACAAAGTGCAATGCGCCGTGTCCTCAGGGTTGCTCGCCACTGAGTTAGAGTCAACAGGGTGCTCACCTGTACTCTAAGCATATAGATATCCTTGTCACACACAACCTCCACTCATTATGTAACGACTTCGTGCGGCGTATGTGTCATGTTCAAAGGTTTATTTCATGCCTAAGCATATATAGTGTTGTGCTGTGGCATTCTTGTCGCATTATGGACACTGTACCACATCACCAACATATCATTTGGGATGTACGAATGTTTTCGTAGTATCTTATAATATAAATTAAGTATGCATATAAGTATATGCGCAACAATATCGGGCAAGTGTTGCAGATATGTATTGATATTACTAACTTACTTGCGATTGCGCTGTATTGCCGGAATTGTTGTACTTGACCTACTTAAATGATACATGATATATAAGACTATTGTAATGTGAAGTATTATGCTATCCTATCTATGTCTTACAAGTACTGTGTGCATGTCTCCAAGTCTATGTAAGTTTATAATAATATCGTTGGAGTGTGTATCCTCTCGTGCAGTCGTCACTCATGCATGCAGTAAGGACGCAGCCCCGGCCAGACATACCAACGACCAAGGCCGCTCTAACCTTGGACCAGCCGTCGCTGTCGTCGACTCTCACGAGTTTGAATCCGCTTACGGTATGCAGTCACCACGTTCGGATCATCAAAGGCATACGCTGTTACCCATGTGGGAGAGCCCTCTAACCAGCGTACTAGGTACTCCGATTACTGAGTCTCCTCATTGTGGCGGTGTGATATAATGTGCAGGAATGTCGATCCCCCTTCTCTCCATAGGGATAATATTATTTATTTCAAAAATGGCAAATATGTATGATACAATGTATGAACAGATGGTATGGCTCTCATAGTCGCTGTAGTGATTCAGGAAAGATTGATGGGAAGAAGTGGTCAGTAAATTCCCAGTTGAAGCTTGGGCCAAGTGAGTCGACAATGGAAGATATGTGCTGAGTCAATTCGGGCCGGTGTTGACAAAACACTGTTACTATCGAATGTTCCATATATTCGCTTGCTGACCTACTAAGTACAGTACCCACCTATGTGGTACGGATCGGGTCTGCGCCGTGTAGTGCCGCGGAATGGGTTAGTGCAAAGTACGAAATACCGAGAAGGACCAGGTTATCCGTCATAATCCGGTCGAGAAGCGAGGATGGAGGTAAGCCAATGCCGCACCAGACCACGGATGAATTCGGTATGTATTGGCTCGCCTGGATCGGAAGTATCATAGTCGGAACCAACAAGCGCGATGATTTGGTTTGAATCAATATTTGGAAGTAGTACTTCAACAGCGTGATTAGCCGGGGTATAGGG
>NW_014037913.1:0-5424 GCF_001186125.1 Sphaeroforma arctica JP610 | reverse complement strand
GTTGGATCACTTAGTGACTCGTCTAGTTCGAACATCTCACTATAGAGAATAAGGAGTCTTTGGCAAGAGATATCCTCTTCAACCGGCTTTCCCTTCGCAGAAAGCTTCTTCAGATATCGAGTGGGAGCGCATCCAATCGCAGCTGAAGTAACACCTTTGTCATTGACAACTAGTACAGTGGGGTGAAAGTGGATGCTGCAGATACGATGATCAGGCTTCTTTCAGTATTCTTCAGCTACTTGGGCAGCAGTTAATCCGTTCTCGGGCTCAAATACGCAAAAGCATGCCTCTGTCCATTTCTCACACATCATATTGTGAACTATTGCTTTCCTCATCGCCAAACGGCCCTTCATCGTCGACCGTGGTGCTGGTAAGTCCTTCTTTTTCAGCATACGAAGGAAGGACACCTTTTCCCCCAGTATGTATACTTCCGTTCCTACTCTCGCAAACAGCAACACAGCACGACACCATCGCTACCAACTCTAAAACACTACCACGTAACTGAGGCTGTGTGAACGCACAGGTTATAAACACAAAATGTACCAAGATCTCCTATACAAAATTTAGGCGCCAATAATTTGTGGCACCCACGCATAAAATTGTTTGGCACCAAAAAATGCTACCCCGCCTAAATTTGGATGAGTATGTTTGGCTTGTTTAATTTTCAGAAGGCTATGCTTGGCAAGGTAAGAAGTACCGGTTTAAAGGTGCACCTGAAGGCTTACAGATGATACTTCTTTCTTCCAACAAGTAATGATAGAACTATTTGCGGACCTGTCAAACAACGTATCAGTCTATTTAGATGATATAGCTATCTTCACAAAGACGCCACATGAACATGCTGAACTCGTCAAGGAGGTATTAAAGCGACTTAGCCATGCTAAACCTAAATCAACGAGGAGAAGTGTTCTTTGCTAAAGATACTATATACTTACTTGGTTACAAGGTATCTGCAGCAGGGATAGTGATCCTGGCACGAAACAATTGCTGTTGGATTTATCAACCTCGATTACTGGAAGAGTTGTGAACTCTGTGTGTGGGTTTGATAACTTTTTCTCGGATTTTTCTCATTACCCTAAAGCCCTTCAGTCACATGCGGCTGCATATAGAACCTTTGGGAAAACTTTGGACTAAAGAATGATGATGTATTTGAACTAGTAAAAAAAGGTAATGGTCACACCCATCATACAATACCCTGTGAATGGCGTCCCATTCCAAGTAGCAACCGACGCTTCAGATCAAGCGGTAGGTGGAGTGCTTTACCAACCAATAAATGGTTTTAGTTATAATAAGAGTCAACGGAATTACCCTACTGTTAGACAAGAGTTCCTTGATATAGTTACTGCGCTAAGACAGTTTAACGACTACCTTTACGGTAGCTACTTTACTGTCGCCTGTGATCAAATGTCATTAACATACTTAAAGGACATGAACCCTGATTCACAGTTGGTGAGCCGCTGGCATGACATTATTGCTAAGTTCACTTTTAAAATTACACACATACCAGGAATACATAACCATCTTCCTGACACGCTCTCTCGACTTATCTCTGACTATCAGAAAAGAGTCAAAGAGTTATTTGGTAACCGGTTGGATGCTTGATAAGAAATGGTCTAGTCTCGCTCAATCACGATGGGGTCTATTTTGATATGTTCGCTGCAGAACAAAACAAAAAGGTTTCTGAATATAGGTCGTTGACTCATCCTAAAGGGAGACGCTGAAAGGCATAATGCGTGGGCTATCTCCCCTTGACAACTTATCGCACAGTTGTTAAATTATGTTAATATTGCTTATTCTACTACTACGCTGTGTTTAATACGTTACAAGACGAACCTATCTATGTCGACCATAAAACCGGCACGTTCTCGTATCAGGGATCATTTTCTATTAAAAAGATACCTTGGAAACACACCTTTGTTTGTCGTATCGGTCCTGTACGTACCACTAAGTGGGAATTCTCAACCGAATTATTAGCTAAACTAGAGGTGTCTAAAGAGTTTGAACAAAAGCCCCAAGACTCGTACAACACATACACCCAACAAGAATGTAGTCGAGGTAATGCCGAATGAAACGGCATTAGATCGTAAGAACATGGAACTAGCAAAGGTCATGGATTAAAGACTCAAAGCTCTAAGAGAATCCGAAGCTCGCACTCAACTACTTAAAGCGCTGCTTAAAAAACAGCCTGGAGCTGCGAAACAACTGAAGAAGATACTTGAAAAATCTATTGTTGTTAATTGTGTATCTCAGAAGTCTACCCCTCTTGATACTGAAGTTGCCCCATTTATCGGGACTATGGCTCATCCAGCCAGCTTTACTCAGAATCTGACTGACTTAGAGGAGCTCGAAAGTAGCTAAGGGATGGATTAAAGACTCAAAGCTCTAAGAGAACCTGAAGCTCACACTCAACTATTTAAAACGCTGCTTAAAGAACAGCCTGAAGCTGCAAAACAACTGAAGAAGATACTTGAAGAATCTAATGTTGTTAATTATATATCTCAGGAGTCTACCCCTCCTGATACTGAAGTCGCCCCATTTATCGGGACTATGACAGACTCATCCAGCCAGCGTTACTCAGTATCTAACTAACCTAGAAGAGCTCGAATCACCCGGCGCTGAAAGAAACCATACGTGAAGTATACCGCCGCTGTAGTGATTGTGAAAAAAACCACATCAAGCGCTACAGTTGGGTACCCCTAAAAAGTGTGACAGAAGATCAACCGATGCGCCGAGTCATAGACGATTTGGTTAAATTCCCGCATATATCTGTCATTTCTTATGTGTGGCTTCTGGGCTATAATTTGCTTTATGCAATGTTGTGCCTTTCGGTTTGACACGCGATTTGTTTCCTAGGAGACAGAGTAGTTCGTCCACCATATTTCGCGGGTATATCAGAGTGGATATGACGCCGTTAATCATTAAAATTATGTCGAGTATCATATACTTTGATCCCAAAGAGAATTCTCCAGTAAAGTACAATGGGTATTTTTTTGTTTCTATTTGATACAACTGTCGGAATGGACAAAACAATGCACATGTGTCTCCCTTGCATGAGACACTGTAAATTGTAAACGAGTACAAAGACAAGCATACATATGCGTAAAAAAATGGTAGAGACGATGACATACGTACAAATGTACATAGTGTTGTCACATTTGAGAAAGTTTCATTGTTGTTGTCCAAGGTGAAAACTATACCATGTACAACATCTATTGTGTATCAACTTTGTGGGAAAAATCTTTCATGTAACCAGCTGGCGGCAAATCCAACATAAAGATAATCAATAAGTATATCAAGCAAACACTGTGGAATGGCAAGAGTATCACGTCAGAAAAATCAGTGCCTGGCAACTGCATAAAACTTTCAGCGCCCTCAAAAAACAGGAAGAACAAGATGTACCTTATCACCCGCCGCACTCTTTGTAATAGCCGGGCCTCCACATTAGACCATGATCTATAAACGTACTCTTAAACAGTACATAAACTATAAATGTATTCTTAATAGTACAAGGAACTAAAGTTTCCTAAATGGGTTTTAACGGTTTTATTAATTAATACCTTTTCCATTTTACATATCAGATATTTGGACAAGGCCATTAAAAGGCCCCAGTAAAATGCCAAACATAAGATTTGGTCTAGTTTTATTAATAGAACTATATTTACTTTCCAAATCTATTTATATCTGAATACTTCAGTAGCGAGATGGCTCAACCGAATATAGATTTCTAGAGACTATTAGCGTTACCTAGTTTAACCTCCGACCAGCCAACCAGATGTGCCAGTCTGATGAAGGTTAAGTCGGTAATTTTTGATAAGTGGAAAGTTATTGGTTAAGATAATAACAATAGACATCAAGAGTATTTTCTTTTTCTTTTTACTAATTTTTTTCTGAAGATAGGATTTTATGAGTATCTCAGATTCGCCCCCACGAAACATACCATAGTTTCTAATAGAGCGACAACGAAACACTAAACAAAATCCCTTCGGCGAAAACAGTACTGAGAGGGTTATATATAGGGAATGCCTCAGCCTCACAATCCCTCAGAGTATTGCTGTTTTCACGAGGTATACCTAACTTTACTAAAAGACTCATTTCGTTTATTTACTTTGAATTTCACGATACTTAGTCTTTACCTACGTGTTTAATTACTCTAAGGCGTTAATATCGCCTTGATAGACCGAATCTTACACATTTAAAAGTTAGTAAAGGTATTAATTACTTAGACTACTTAAACGAAAAGGTAGAAAACTACCACAATTTTTTTCTGGTCCAAGCTAGTCCTTAAGAGATCAGCTAGCAGTCATAAGTTAAGATTATGACCAAGAAAGACAATACTCCTTCTAAGAAGCGTAGATCTGAAAAGAAGAAGATAGAGAGAGACGCCGATGCTGCAGCTGCATTTAACACGACCGCAGAAGAGGACAATCAATCCGTAACCGAAATCATTGCTACTGGTATTAATAAGCAGGACAATACAACAGATAAGGGTGAAGACACTCTATTAAGAAAGAAGTCCCCTGAAGAAAGAGTCAGAGGGCCAACTATTGCGTCTGCTTCGAAGCTTACGTTTACAAAGCCAAGAAGCGACGCAAAAGGCGGTTAAGTCGATCCCTACTAATCCTGATGAGAACACTCAGAAGGATCTAACTTCAATTACGGAGAAAGGAGACAACCCGCTTAAGGGAGAGGATGAGAATCAAACCAGCCATCGCACATAAGTAAGTTGATCGATGAGAACACTGAACTTAAGAATCAGTTAGCCGCTCTTAAGAAGCGAATGACCTCGCAGGAGAATGCGGTTGATAAGAAACCGCGGGAACAGACCGATCAAGGGTACGTATCCAGGCAGACCTCAAACTAGAGACCCCAACATACACGTCCACGTGAATCTACTCAATTTACACGCCCTGTTAAGAAGGTGCGTGCGGAGCATAAGGGACCTGCATACAAGCAAGTTAAGAAATGTGCTGATGAGAAATGTGGTTATAATATGTACCAGTTAACACCTAACGGTTACTGGAACGGAAAGCATGCCCAATCCTGTAAACACTATCTTACAAAATGCGGTTGTAATATGTACCAGTTAACACCTAACGGTTAATGGAACGGAAAGCATGCCCAATCTTGTAAACACTATCTTACAAAATGCGATAAATGTGAGAAGACCAATGGCTACCACACTAAATCGTATAACGTCAGACCCGACATTAAGTTGGACTGACGGTACTACCGGGTACAGACAGTACAATGACTCTTTAGATGAGCGTGTAATACTCCCTGTATATTGCAATGGAAATAAATTCCTTGCGTTGATTGATCCTGGTTCTGAAATTTCAAGTATATCCGATCGCTTTGCATTAATGAAAGATATCGAAAGGAGAACACAAACAACTCACCTCATTTTAGCTGATGAGAAAACCTCTC
>NW_014037914.1:0-5424 GCF_001186125.1 Sphaeroforma arctica JP610 | reverse complement strand
GTATATATATATATATATATATCAGGAAACGAATCAGTACTTTTTGTATGTGATTGCAAAACATACCAGAAAGGCGTGTGGTAGTATCTCTGACAAAGAATGGCTTGGGCAAGATTCAAAGTAGATCAGTACGAACTTAGCTTGAGAAACCAGTCTGACTTTGATACAAGAAGGAATTGTAGAGTCCATTTAATTCATACATTTAGATTGTCGGCACTGGTCTTTACTACGACCGGCGTTGAGTTCCCTGTATCGGTTTTCATTGTCTCTACTTATCTCTGAACATCACCTGGTAAATAGGATGCATCATGAAGGTACCAGATACTTCATATAATAAACATCATCAGGAGGGATATAAATGAGGATCTTGAGAGATACTTCTATACAGATAAAATATTTTATATATTTGTCTTTAATATTATTATTTTTTAACGACCCCACTCAATACATATTTATAAATAATACATTTGTATTCATAGCCTTCAATAAGACACGGCAAGGGCGCTTCGGAGACCAAAAGCGTTTCTTTAAAGAGGGTAACTAAGAACTCGTGCGTTCTCCCTTACTTTCACTCAACACACTCACACAAATACGCACTGTTGTTCAGTCACACACGGTACGGACCCACAAAAGTAAGTGTTTTTTGAAACAAAATTACATTTTGGATCCCTCGGGGGCCTCTTTGAGGCCTACAAATGGGGAAAAAGCGTTCCGGACAGATTTCAAGTTCAATAAAAGAAATAGGGACTCTACAGCTATTTACGCTTTCGGTGATAAAATATCTTCTCTTGTAAAAAAAAATACGGCTATGATTTGGTGCGACAGAATTAGTTCAGGCCTAAAAGGGCTCAGGGGGCGCGTTTAAATAGTGTCCCCCTCCTTCTTTCTTCTTACCCTGAATATTTTTTCAACAAAAATAAATTTTTGAAAAAATAGTATGGAACACACCAGAACCGGGGTACTCAGAGACCCCATGTTACACTACAAGGCTTCACAAATATTGGCTCAAATCGGGATTTCTCGACGAAAAAAGTGAGCCGGATACATTTTCAGAATGTAGCACCATTATTTCGGAAACTGACTTTCAGATTTTGCCATATTTACAAAGTGTCACAGTACTCTGAGAGTCTCAAACTCATCGGATTTGAACTCCCCATGGCCAGATTCTTCTGACGGCCACTTTCTTCTTCATTCAGGCTGATATAGGACCTCAGACCTGACCTTGCATCACTCAAATATGCCAAAATGTTTTTATTGCATTTTTGGACAGTTCACAGAATTTCAAGTGCACTGTTAAAATATTGGAACTTTTTGGCTGTTCGATCAAACATTTAAAAACTGGGTGGTGTGCCTCGGTTCTTGGCTGTGTGCACCAAAATGGACTTGAACCCCTTAGTCTTTTGTTGTTTCCTTGAGAAAAAAATATAGAATTTGTTTTATTTAGAAGGCTATGAATATGTAATTATGAAATATTCCGTAATAGGGGAATGAGGTGTTAAAAGCGTCAGTCTCCAGTTAGGACTCTGTTTAATAACATTACAGTCCAAGCCCGAAGTCTTTCAAGCCCGATTTTTAAAGGTATTAATGAAAGATAATGCCGAAGTATATACACATATATATTGCGACTATTAAATAAGTCAGGTGTATCCAACGCACACGAGCGCACTCATGACACTCGTGCGAAAGGAGGACAGAAGTCTGGAAACACTACAGACTTAGAAACCACGCAAGTGGATTCTCAACACCGCCTCCGAAAAATGTCGGGCCAGGCTGAATCCCCAACTAAAGCGCTCGTCCCCAACGACTCCTTGCACAATGACCAATGGAAATTGGATTTACAAAAATCTATCACAGACCTCTCTGCCCAGGTCAATACTCTACAGGCTAATCTCAACCAAATGTCGGGACCGGCCCTACCAACCCTGGACAATAATGGGCACATCTCTAAAGAGCCTCTGGCTGACGACCAATAGGAATTAACCATGCCCCAAATACTCACTGAACTCTGTGCCAAAGTGAACAACCTCGAATCCGAACTCCGAGACCTTACTTCCCAAACCTGTGCACCTCTAAATGAAGGCACACCCAACACCTTCCCGTTTAGCTCCACAAGCCCGCCAGCCCCGCCAGCAAAAAGACCGAGGCCACAGGCGCTCTTTAGCAGCAGTGAGCCTCCCAGCTACCGCTCAAAAGTGGGCAACCCCACAAAACCGACTCCCCAAAAAACCCCGATCCCACCGACCTCTCAGCCCCTACTGCAGCCGCCAGTACCCGCACACCTTTTGACGAAAGTGATGGACCGCCCGATGCCGGACAAAACTCTCCACGAAATGGATGACATCACTCCGGTATGGCTCTGCTATCGGGCAATTTTTTCCCAACGGCAAGCCCCCATCCCAATCAGTATTTGAAAAATACTGGCACACCCAACCGCACCTCAATCGCCACCACTTTCTTTGGTATCTCCCCTCCAAACCGGTTTCTGAACTAAATCGCCGCGGGACCTCCTCCAGTTTCGTCCGCCTTTGTGTTCCCAATGACGCTGTCGCCCAGGTGAAACGACATGCAGAACTAACGTGGAAGTGGCAATTTGATAAAACCATAGACCCCCGCTCCCAACAAAATCCTGACGCTACGAAACCAGCCTTAATCCACTATCTCCGCACCAAGCGGAAGGCCCGCTGCACACATGAACGAGCACCAAAATGTATTGCCCGTAGCATGGATGCTTTACTAGACCCTCTTGTTAATTCCACCAACGCAGACATTCTACAATGTACCACGGACCGGCTCCAGAACGCGTATCCAGCAAAACATACTACAAACCGATTGTCACCTAACCCACGAATCGTGCGCAGCCCGGACGGTCTTATCCGCACAGACTCAACCTTCCACCACAGACTCTTCGACGACAGAAAACGATATAGAAATGATTGACATCAACAAGGACCAGGGCCCAGTAGTATTGACCGAGGATGAACAATGTTAGGACCAATAAGGATGACCCTCTTCAACCCACAAGGACTCAACATGGACAATGCAGCACCATACAGATAAACCCTAATCGATTTTGAGTCAGGTTGATGTTATGTGTGTGGTTGAAACCTGGCATAACACCACATTCCTTAATCATATACGCTCGAACACACACTATCATATTCTACAACACACAACACGGCACAACATCTTACACCCTTCACACTGTGGTATTGGCATCTTTAAAACCCTAAACCCTAATACATGGATCCTCCCGAGATTGGCAATTTCCAACCAGACGTCGTTTGGGGCGACTTTAACTTTACAACACGTAAGTATGGCCACGCATCCACAATTCACGGACTCCGTATGAACACAATTCGAAACTGCCCTACATAACACGTGGCACCTGGACTATCTCTATGCTGGCGGCTCAATTGGTACAGAACATGCGTATCACCGGCCCACGACTTTCGCCTCCCTCCAGATCTATAAGCTGACCGACGATCCATCGGCTCCAACAAATGCCAACAATGCCGCCGCCTCCGGATCAACGCCTTCCCTCTCATGGATATAACCGATATCGCCATCGACTTTATCACTTACGCATCAAATCCCGCGCACGACTATTCTAAGCCAAAATCTGGGTACATCAGAACCTACTACGATCGTATCTCACCTTGCATGGTCCAGAAAAGGCTTGCTACGGATTCTCGACCGCATCTGGCGCTCTGCCGCTAACCCACAAATCTTTTGAGGATTCTGCTACGACATAAATAGACCTTGGGTACAACGGCTGCCAAACCACTCGTTCCGCCCACGTCTGACCGCCCAAAGCAATACCCAAATGTTCCAACATATTGCGTACCAACGACGATCTCCACGCCAACCTTGTATACCGGGTGCCGACGACACAGGCGCCACTCTCACTGGCTACTTTGAGGACCTATTCAACTCCACGAATCCGTACGTTGTTCCACCGGATACCGAACCCTCGCCTGATGTAACTCCCGTCATACGCCCCGATGATATAATGGAGGCTATACTACGCTATCCTAATAAGAGACCTGGCCCTGACGGAATCTACATCCTCCTTCTGCAGGCCGCAGTGGAGCCTTTCACCAAACACAGGACACTAGGACGCCCGGACGCCAATAGCCCACTGATTAGACTCCTTGACAAACCATTCACTGAGCTACTAAAGGCGGGTACCTTCCCTACCGCCCTGAACTGCACCCTCCTGACAGCGCACCCAAAAAGGACGATGTAGATATCACCTCCCCCGCCGACTTCCACCCTATCACGCTAACGCAAATAGTTAGACGCATATTTGAGAAGTGTTTTCTCAAGCTGATTACTAGCCACCCCGGTCTGCTACCCACGCAATCCAAGCTGGCTTCAAATCACGATACTCCTGCTATACCCAAGCACTCGCCGCCATGGAATCTGAGACACAGTCGGAAGTCTATCTGGATATTACCAAGGCATACGACAAGGTGTAGAAATACGGCCTCCAGTCAGTCTAAAATATCAAGATCAATTGAGATAATACACTGGTTTATATTTGTATTTTAAATAATTTAATACAAGCTCTTTTTCCAATATTTCCAAAGTGTTCTAAATTCACTTTGATGGCTCCAATAGCCTGAGTATTTGGTATGACTCATCTACTTGGACCTATTGGAGACATTAGTAGATGTAGGATATTATAAACTAAATTTTATAATCTCCGAACTACAACTTATAGATTTTGGTCCTCCCGCCAATCTCCAAAATCCAATAAGTCTTTTTCTTTTTATAACTTTTCTTCAGATGGAACTTTATTTATATCAGCTAATGTATTAACGTGACTTACGTTATTATGTCTATCTACAAATTAGGCATGTGGTCATGAACACTTAGTACTTCTAGTGAAAATTATTCAATAAAGAATAGCTAGAGGTACGCCCTGTGTGATCGAGGATATTTAGGCTCTTAACAAGAGGCAGTCCCGATCATTCTTACACAAGCTACCACTGCTAAATCCTAACTGACTAAATTGTATTTTAGTTTAATATAGTTTGAAACCTAGTAATTTCCATCGAAGTTTACACGCTTAACATACAACAGATTTAAGCTTAACCCCGCCAAGTGCCACTTCGCTATTCCCAAAGTGATGATCCTAGGGAAGAAAGTGTCGGCACAAGGTATCGATATTGACCATGAGAAGCAGGCCAAGCTTATCGATTGCTGAAGCGCTCTTGAAGGAGCTAGCGGCAGCAGCAGTTGTGGACCCCTCTATCGTGTCCCACGTGGCTGATATTCTTCCCATACCGAAGAAGAAGAAAAATCCAGGCCGAATTTCGAACCCGAGACCTACTGGTTTAACAGCCAGTACGTCTACCACTAAGCCAGTCACCACTGGTGAGAGGGGTAATATTTCAACATTTAATCTCTATAGCTCTGATG
>NW_014037915.1:0-5427 GCF_001186125.1 Sphaeroforma arctica JP610 | reverse complement strand
ATATATAAACATGTGTTTGTGAGAGAGAGTGAGTGTGTGTGTCTGTGTGTCTGTGTGTGTATGTCTGTGTGTGTGTGTCTGTGTGTGTGTGTGTGTGTGCGTGTGTTTGTGTGTGTGTGTATGCATGTTTGCATGCATGTATGTGTTTGTGTGTGTATGCATGTTTGTATGCATGTATATATATTTATGTATGTTTATATATATATATATATACTGTTGTCCACCTACGCGCGTCTACCAAGCACGCCTCGTGCTTACATTGGAGGTCTGGCCATATTATCTGCATCCGCACACAAATCGACGGAAGACCTTTGATATACACAGATAATGAAACATGATATACCTTGTGATCGACGTAGATGCGTTGCTGACTGAGTGCGCTCTTGTTGAGGGGGATCTCGCTTAGCCTGTTATAGGCCGTGTACTGTCGGATGTCTAGTCGCTTCTCAGATTCATCATCTTGGCCTTCCAGAATCCTCCGCCGAGCATTCGCGTTGATGATCTGTAACAGATCAATCAGATAATGTGCAGGACTTAGAGCTCAAAGCTACCACCATGTACCACACATGAGTGTACCTGACAAACTGCGAACCTATCGCAACATCACCTCCCCCGCAGGTATATTTCATTGTTACCCGAGACTGTCCATATGAGCAGATACCACTGACGGAAGTGGCTGATTGATGCAATCTGGTATCGAGTGTGATGTGTGTTTTCGACGCCTGCACGCCGAACCCGATATTGCAATTTATAACATACTCAACCCAATACATCTGAAGTGTAAATAGCTTCAAACTGTATCCAGTCTACGCTTCTGCTGATATATGCACTCGTTATCAATCCGTCAGCGTACGCTAAACCCAACAAACACAAACGATACTTTTGTCGTCCAATCCCGCATACGCATACCTGTAATAACTCAGCCTGCTTTTGCCTTATACCGGCGTCGTCTGAGAGCTTCTTCTTATCCTCTCCGCGTGTGCGTGAATTGAGTACGTTGCTGCGCGTCTGTCTGCCCACTGGTGCTTCGTAGTCGCCCGCTGACGTTGTGTGTGATCTTGAACTCTTCTTCTTTGTCGACTCCTTGTCTTCCTGTTTGATACCAATGATTTCAATATAACCCGTGGATTGAAACCTTCCCATTGCATGCCAAACTCTACCGTATTTCAGAACACACTTCTACATAGATCTCAGCACTGGAATGGTCACAGCAGTGCTGCTTTTAGAGGTAGACGATCGCCGAAAGGTGCATCATTTCTCGCAACCACAAATCAGGCCAGAACCCTGATTGACTATCGACACCACATGAACAAGGAGTGTGAACTTAGTATACATATGCTCACACCATCACGTACCTCATCTTCTAGTGAGTAGACAATATCGTTGTACTTGAGAGCGCAACGGTCGGTAAGTACGGTGATCTCGCCCTGCTGTATGAGCACAGTGTCCGCTACAGACACCGCAAATACTTTGCCCTTTCCTTTTCCGCCGGCGATGGGTATTCCCTGGAGGCCTATGCTGAGATTGAACGTCATCCCATTCTGGTGTGCCCCGATATAGCAAAGATGTAGATTAAGCAAGGCTTTTTAGACTTTGAAAGGACGTGTGTATTATGGGTGATTGTGATCGTCACCACAACGGTTCCCGCACACATCAGTGAAAGCGAATCTGCGAAATGAATGTAACTGAACTATAGAAGATTTCCATCAGATGAGGTGGATGATTGAAGCTTAAGACAGCGAAAAAAAGAAAAGAAAAGAAAAAAGCTAGCTACACATCTTGCACATACCAGTGCTTTGTAGTGGCTTTTGGCGTTGATGACAGTGTCAGAGTCGCGGAATTCGATACCGATGCCAAACCCTATGTTCTTTACAAAGTAGCCCCTCCATTCAGGCTTATTTGCCTCGAGGTAGTCGGTACATAGAGTGTACAACTGGTTTGCAGGGAGTGGGTGGGTAGTCCGAGTTAGTGAAGCTGTCGAGCATAACGCAGAACAAGAAAGTACAATCGATCCCAGAAACTATGATTACCGAATACGCAAAGCCGCTGCATCTCCTCACTCGGTGTAGGTATAAGTCAGAAGAAAAACCGATATCTGCGCCCAGATACGAATGAAGCGCCACAGATACAGGCGCAAGACAGGCGCTCTTGCGCCAGAGATGAAGTGTGGAAACTTACTGTAACATCCTGCACTCTATAATAGATATAAAGTGAGTAAAATGACGTCGATATACTTACCGCACTCAGCTCCACCCCTGGTAGAAACTTAGCGATGACCATACCACGAAGCTTCACAATCAACTTGTAGGCCTCAGTCTGATCCGGGGTCGGATTAATCATATATGTACGAGCGATATTGCTACAGTATGATTTGTACCTGTTTGTACGCCAGGGACAGGATTGGTAGAAGGAAGAGAAAGGAGTGTTAGAAGGTGAAAGAACAAATCTACGAGTAACAACAAAGGTACTACATCGAGCAAACCAAGTTCAAACCCCCACGGAGGAACATGGAGTTTGTAGGTTAAGTCTTATGAAGAATTGAATCAAAAGTATGGTTGAACAGTGACGGTCTAGCATTGTAGATTGTGTTGGGCACAAACAGGCATAACAAATAACAAGCCAGCAACCGAGCGCAGCGATTGAAACGCATGTCATCCTCATCTGAAACGTGATATAAAATCATACACTGCTGTACGTGCTACATTTATACGCAGGCAACTGTGTTACATTACCGTGTTCCTAAACTGGCAATCACGATATCGGGCTGCAGTATGTCGTCGTTCGATGCTGCTGATATCTTGAGATCGTATTTACCGCCACTTTGGACGATCGGGAAGTAGCAGATTTCCAGCAGATCAGCGTTCAGCTTCATATTGACCTGTAAATGGCGATTGGGGTGTTGGTGGCAAGTGGTTAAAGTGGGAAGAAGAGTAGATGGATGGTGTGACTCCATATGTCTGACTGGCCCATCTACCAGCCTTGCTCTTGGTAGTTCAAAATGGCACGCCATCGATAAAACACCACTGAAGGTAGATAGTCGACACACAGTCTCAGTGACTAGCCTCGAGCCTAAGGCACATAATGCGTTCATAAAAATGTCCGACGATACGAAATACAGTGGCGTAAGACAGAGAGTGACAGACTATCTAGCAAACAAGCAAATGATTGCACTATTCTCACCGGCAAGTTCCATACGAGCTAAAATACTTAATGTTAATCGAACACATTCCAATACATGCAAATTGTGCATAACGACATAGTATGCATACCGCCTTCGAACTTTACCTTGGCCGGATCGGTGATGGCTTTCTCAATATCGTCGCTAAGCTCGCTGTGTTTACGCTTCACTTCGTTCTCAATAATGTCCTCCAACTTTCCCCGGAAGAACTTGTCCATGATTGTAGCACTGAATGCACACGCGCGTTTGATGGTGATTTGTTCGTCTCCATCTTTGACGGCCAGGACTCGGCCAATATATGAGGAAACGTCCACCTGCAAGAACGAAACTCAACACGTGAACGACTACTCTCTTATGGTGTTGCTATTATAGACGTCGGCACGCTCATGTATTTGATTAGTTTGTACGTCTCGCATAGCTCTCCTCCTTGTCTCATCGCACAGAGGTGGGTGTGACAGCCGAGACCAGGATCAAGTGGTGTCAGAAACACGGGGATGGCGCTTTTACCAACTCAGTATAACGCACTCCTCTTCAAACTTCAGCACTCAACGGACGGCACTAAAATATTTCATATATTGTGATTGGTACATTTTGGCAATCCGTTTATACAAAAAAATACATCGCGGACGAACTGCTCCTATTAAACCGCGCGTGAAGTGTTCGATCACACTATTGGCATATGAGAGGCGATGTCTAACCAGTGAAAAAGCAAAATCTGTCGAACTTTAGTCATCGTCCTCGCTGAAGAGCGGTTCTATATTGGAAGTGCGAAGCACACATACCAGCTCCATATCGTCATCTTTCCCCTTCTTCGTCTCGATGAAGTCTAGCCATGTCTGATAGAACTTTCCATCCCAAGTATCCTTCTTTATATACCCAAGAGATTTGCCCTCCTTGTGTATAGTGAAGATGTGAAATTTTAACTGTGAGTGCACTATTATAACTACTTGAAATCAACTGAAGCTTGTCAAGGCTCGTCTCGTTTATCTGCAGAAGTTCTGTGTGAATGCGAAACTTCATATCATAGGAGAAACTAACTTTTTGATTTGCTATGACGAGAGGTATTTAAGTACCAGCTGTTAATTCTAACGGCATTTCGCTTGCAATATATATATCCTGACTTCCCAGTATGTAAACCAATGTATGGTAGTAATTCGTTCTTTGCTTTGACTGATATATACCGGCGCTCGTTGTAGGCGCCATAAGCCAAAACCACTGGAAAGAGCAATATATACCCATACCTTACTGGTCCGGAAATGAGTCCAAAGTTCTTGGAATTGTCCTTCTAAGCCATTCCGTTGCTTCTCGATGAAGACTAATTCTGGTCTCCCCTCCTTCCTGTCCTCAGGCTTCAACTCCAGTTGTTTGAAGTACGCCACTTATGAGCAAATTCAGGGTAGGTGTGTATGTAGTAAGCAGTGTGCCATCAAACGAGAATAAGACACTTCCAGGTATTAAAAATCACAGAAACAAGGAAAGAAAAGTCTAAACATAGCAGTGACAGTTAAGGAAGAAAACAATAGCAGCGCGGTGAGCGAAGTGCATGCAGACAGAAGCAGTGAACCCGGACATACACCATGCATTTCGAAAAACTGCACAAAAGCCGGCTTGGAAATGGAAAAGAAGACCTACATACATTTCTTCAAGCCGGCGAAGAAGATGATTTGCGTCTCGGTGAACGCCAAAATCGACTCGTTGAACTCGTAGTCGAAAAGATACGTGTGTAGCGATATGGTCTATATTAGAAATGAAGAAATGATACATTGTTAACTCCCAGAAAACATGGGCTGAAAACACGATACAGCGTTCAATACTTCTAAGAATAAAATGCCAGAACAAGTCTTGATCAGCAAAGAGTCCTGTACGACCGTATCCGTACTACGACTGTCGATAGACTTAGAAGGAGCGGCCCCGGATAAATTTGACATGAGGCAAAATAAAACCAAGGTAAATCCGCGGACTAGCAGGTGAGTACATCAAGAAAAACATGGTATGTGAATAGAACTAGACCATTTACTGTGCAGTTCGAAGCCAATAAAAATGCAGCTTCTAGTATACAATAGATACCATTAATATATATATATATATAAATATATGTATATATATATATATGTGTGTGTGTGTGTGTATGTGTGTGTGTNTGTGTGTGTGTGTGTGTGTGTGTGTGTGTGTGTGTGTGTGTTGTTGTGTGTGTGTGTGTGTTGTGTGTGTGTGTAGTGTGTGTGTGTGTGTGTGTGTCGTGTGTGTCG
>NW_014037916.1:0-5430 GCF_001186125.1 Sphaeroforma arctica JP610 | reverse complement strand
ACTACTTACTACTACGTACTACTACACACACACACACACACACACACACACACATATATATATATATATATAAATATACATATACACACACATATATATATACATACATACATACATACATACATACACACACACACATATATATATATACACACACACACATATATATATATACATATATACATATGTATATACTGTACGAGGCATCGTCTCGATCTGAACTGGACGTTTTCACGCCGCAAATGAGACGAACAAAATCAACCACAACAAAATGACTTGGTGAGTACAAATACTCTCAAAGTGTCTCTTTCTTGTATTATTCATGTTTATTATACTTAGATCCCAAATGCACTAGTGGAATACGAAACAGAGCCAGTTCAGAGTACGTTCGGCATAACCTCTTACTGCGTGCAGTCGGAGGAACGATTCCAACAGGGTGGCCTGAAGTCCCAGGAAGAGAAGGGCGGAGTACCTACAATGTATTTACAAAAAAACAAACAAACGCATTGTGAGCAATGAAAAACCGTAATTATCACGGATTGGAGAATGTCTCAGAAGACGGTGATGGGTCACAAGCTGCTGGTATTGTTCCTTGATCCCATTTCGAGACAATTTATGGACGTAACAACCCCTTCTACATATATCATATAGCATATATATATATACATACACACACATATATATATATATATATATCTGTACATCTGTATATATATCTGTATATAGATTTAGATATAAATATAGTCTAAAGTATATATATATATATACATATACAATTTAAAAATTAGACGATAAAACTTCTCCAAGCTTCAAACATACTCTGAGTTGATGCCGTTGAAGGAATATCTCGCCAACACAAACGCCAAAATCAGTCCCACGCCACACAACAGATACCGTGACAGCGTCTGCGATGGTGTGGTGGCCTGTTCGTCTCTGTGTGTGTCATTGCACGTGTGCGTGTGAACATAAGAGCACTTTAATAAGGATTGGCTATTGGTTAGAGGTGTGTTGATATATAATATAGTATTGTTAGCATATATACATTCCGTGACGGTGTGGTGGCCTGTTCGTCTCTGTGTGTGTCATTGTACGTGTGCATGTGAACATAAGAGCACTCTAATAAGGATTGGCGATTGGTTAGAGGTGTGTTGATATATGGTATAGTATTGTTAGCATAGATACATTCCGTGACGGTGTGGTGACCTGTTCGTCTGTGTGTGTGTCATTGTACGTGTGCATGTGAACATAAGAGCATTTGATAAACTTTGGCGATTGGTTAGTGGTGTGTTGTTATGCTACAGCATTGTTAGCATAGATACATTCCGTGACAGTGTGGTGGCCTGTTCGCCTCTGTGTGCATCATTGTACGTGTGCATGTGAACATAAGAGAACTTTAATAAGGATTGGCGATTGGTTAGAGATGTGTTGATATATGATACAGCATTGTTAGCATAGATACATTCTGAGACGGTGTGGTGGCCTGCTCGTCGCTGTGTGTGTCATTGTATGTGTGCATGTGAACATAAGAGCACTTTGATAAACATTGGCACGAGGTGTCTTCATATGACTACCGTGTGAATTGGATCAGGGTTTTGTTTTGTTTAGGGGGTTTAACGTTAGGGGTTTAGGGTCACGGTTTTAGGGGTAGCATATCTTTGTATATGTAGAGCGCACAATTTCTGCAACCATCAGTGCAATAGTGTCTAACCCAAAGTGTTAGGGACACCGGGCATAGTAGTTGTAGTAACAGATCCAGCAACCCGAAACATCCACTCGTGATTAAGTAATGGGCTCGATATACACCCCCTCGTTGGTACACATAGTGTGAATAAGTAAGAGACCTCTCTCGGAACAAATACAACATAATTAACTCCCGTGACATATGGCACGGACAAAGCACAAACAACATCCAATGCACACGACTGTTCGGCTGTGCATGCCAGGTTGAGATGCCACAAAAACCACTGACCAACAAAAACCCCGTTTACCCAAAATACCTATGACAAAGCAAAACTCCGTTTACCTATAAAAACACAGACAAAGAAAAACCCCGGGAACCGTGTGAAGAACAGATCATGCATGCAGGAGAGGTTAGAAGCCAATTCGTCAGATACACACCAAGTTCATGTCAGAGTGTATTCTCGTTAGTCACACCACAGGCATCCGCCAATAAATGACATACATAAACGGAAAGGAAGCAAATCGTATGGTATGCGTAATTGAAATCAACGCGCATGTAGCTGACTTACTTTGCCTTGCTGGTTAGGATGAGGTACCATTGCAACACGTATATCCCCGCCAGGGCTATAAACGTTAAACGCAAAAACATATCCGCGGTGAAGGCCAGGGGTTCATTGGCAAACAGCAAACGGAATGGACCGCCCGCGCAGGACCCTACGTGAATGTGTAACAAAGTGCACAGAGCTCAGAATATGAGAGACAAGAGTATAGAGGTGTAGGTGGTAGGATTTAGGGTGTGGAGTACAGGGTGTAGGGTTTAGGGTATGTGTGATGTAACATCCGTGAAGAAGGCTAGCGGTACAGTGGCATGGTTGAAAGAGTTTAGGATATATAAATAAATATAAATATATGCATTTGTACAAAAATACACATACGTAGACAATTTAGATAGAGCACGGTATTTTTCAAGGCCTCTATCCTAGGGCAGTACTTCTCATGACAATATTGAGGACATTAGTACTCTCTATACTGATATGCAGTATTGTGCAGAGCCACACCATGATCCTTACTAGCCCTAATTTATAGGACAGGGTGTGCAAGCTGTAACTACCAAACATTCAATTACTCGAAGATAGTGTGAGAATATCAGTTTAATGACGATGTGAACGATATGATACATACATACTTAGCTTCTCTAAAACAATAAAACCCTGAATATGTTAACGCGGTTGTAGCCCATCGACAATCATACTAAAGTGGCCGCTGCATGCTTTAAAACGTGTAGTGTTGATCCGAATCTAAACAGCAAGCTCTTCCACACCACTTATCTGAGACCTGTATCTCACATAAGAGCATGGTATGGTAGCCTCACCTATCTACGACTACATACACTAAGACATATGCTGTGACGAACTCAACCTAAACAGCAAGCTATTCCACACACCTTCTCTGAGACCACCGTCCTACGTGTGATCATGCCATATATATATATATATATATATACCATGGTATGGTTCGGTATGCCTTACCTATGGGTGCCAAGAACTGTAGCATCGTCTCGCTGCTGTCGTGAAGTGTGAATGGGAATAGATGGGAGCCAGGCAACGCATCCAGCCAATGTTGTGCTGTGAGAATTAGATAGTAGTGCGTATAGATTAGGGTTTATAGAGTTCAGAGGTTGGGTTTGAGATTCCGGTTTGAGGTATGTTTAGCGTATGTTGTGCTGTGAGAATTAGGTAAGTAGTGTGTATAAATTAGGGTATATGGACTGTCTTGTTCTTTGAGAAGTTGGACCAAGAAAATATAGTTTAGGGTTTTAGGGTTAAGGTTCAGGGTGAAAGGCCAATATTGCACTTTGAGATCTGCCTGCGCATACTTGAAAACTGTTCAAACAATAGCCAGGCTACCTTCGTACACTATACATATGTACACACATACAACAGCCAGCCTCATCTCAGTATACTTGTACTAAGCAGCACTGCACGTGCTATATACATATACATACGTACATACATACAACAACCAGCCTCATCTCAATACTATGCAGCACTACACGTGCTATATACATATACATACGTACATACATACAACAGCTAGCCTCATCTCAGTGTACTTGTACTAAGCAGCACTGCACGTGCTATATACATATACATACGTACACACATACAACAGCCAGCCTCATCTCAGTGTACTCGTACTAAGAAGCACTACACGTGCTATATACATATACATACATATAACAGCCAGCCTCATCTCAGTGTACTCGTACTGAGCAGCACTACACGTACTATATACATATACATACGTACATACATACAACAGTCAGCCTCATCTCCGTGTATTTGTACTAAGTAGCACTGTACGTGCTATATACATATCCATACGTGCACACATACAGCAGCCAGCCTCATCTCAGTGTACTTGTACTGAGCAGCACTGCATGCACATGCGTGATAACAGTCTGAACGTTAGTCACGACCCTCATGTTACAAAATGAAATATCACATACATACACCACCAGTGTCATCTCTGGGTAAAAATCAGGACTATATGCACACACCTAAAAATAGCACGCAAACTAGAATAAATCCTAAAACCTAAAACCAAAACCAAACCCTAAAATCCTAAACGTGCGCATAACTGAAAACGGCGACAAACTAAACAAACCTTAAACCCCCGCAAAAACGTAGACCGTTAAACTTTAAAACCCTGAACGTATACATACCTGAAAACGGCGACAGCTCGAATAACACTTGTCGGGCAGCCAATCCCCCCGCGAAAGACATAGTGAACATTGGATCATTGCCTAACAGGGTGAGTTGGTGGAAACGGGCACCCTGGATGGAAGTACATAAATGGATGTAAGTAAAGACATATAATCGATAAGGTGTTTATATAAATTATAGTGATACCTAAATATACTCAACAACATATAATTGAGCATCGGATCACTGCCTATTACTACTTGTACCCAACTATACTGCACCCATGTACATTTTCTTTACGAACGTTTATACAGTGGATATAGATACACATTCCCTGCTGCACCCACATGCACTTCAGTTATAAACGTATACACAGTGGACATAGGTACGCATTCCCTGCCGCACCCACATACAATTTAGTGATAAGCGTTTATACAGTGGATATAGGTACGCATTCACTGCTTGTACTAATAAATAAATGTACTCCCTAAAATGCCGCGTCCGTATCAAGTTTCAGCGTTAGATTAAAAACCAAAAGCCAAAAACCCTATTATCACATACCATCAACGCGAGAGTAACAAAACTCGCCGTGTCACCAAATCCCAAATTCCACACGAGATCAATTTTCTTGTCTCCGATATGGTCCTGCAAATTGGAAACGAGAAACAAAATACCATCGGTCAAGGTTAAGAGCATAAGTAGTGATCACAGCATGTTAGCATACAATAACACTCAAGTATAGTGGGTGAAATAAGATACCATTGAAAGTTGACGACAGTGCAAATAACGACCATAGTATGTGTATATATACACACTACTTCAAATATCTACCTACCCCCGCCTTTGCCCTACATATATAAACACACAAACACAAACACACACACACACATATATATATATACATATATATGTATATAAAATATATACATAGATACATACATAGATACACACACACACACATATATATATATATATGTATCTATGTATATACTTATATACATACATATATATATAAATATATACATAGAATAAACACACGCACACA
>NW_014037917.1:0-5433 GCF_001186125.1 Sphaeroforma arctica JP610 | reverse complement strand
TTCTGCAGATGTAGGTAGGCTGAACAAACTACTTCTTGAGATGCTACGTGTCAAAGATATTGGGTAGTTAAATATAGAGCATAGGTATACTATGACTTCAAGTGTTCTGTCTATGTTGGCTGTGAATTGTAGCCCTCCTTCCCCATGCATCGCACATCGCAGTACGCACCCAAAGTACCATCGATGAGCAGTTGGGTTCTATTTTTAGCACGTGGAGTGATGGGTCATGGCATGCATGATAGGGTTTTGGTACACGGGTAACCACGTGGCTATATAATCTCAGCACTCACATCCATGGGGTGCACCCTGTACAAGCACACACGTGTCACACAGTCCGGTTGATCTTTGCTTTGAGTGTTCTATTCTATCCTATCTCATCACAAGCACTCGATTCTCTGCACAGGTAGTGGATAATGCTTACTATATGTTATCTGTCCACAACCACTCGATCTTTTGTACAGTCATTGGCCATTGAGCGCCTGTTGTCTCATTACAGCCACTCGATTCTCTGCACAGGTATGGGAGGCACGCACTTCTTGCCGCTGATTACGAACACTCAAGTGGCTGCCAGAATGTTCGCAGTTGGTGATCTGGTCACGTAAGTCAAGGCGTTGCTAAACGCGTTCCGATTGTTCCTGGTCGTATACTATCAGTGCTATTGGCGGATGGATACCGGTGCTAAACGCGTTCCGATTGTTCCTGGTCGTATACTATCAGTGCTACTGGCGGATGGATACGGCACTAGTTGGTCATACACGTTGTACGTATATGTGTTGTGGATGTAGTGGACGTGTTGTAGTATTGGGTGGAGTACAGTTAGTTCATTCTTCCACTGAGGGCCTGATAGCATACAGTCGTTTGTTGGGTCCAAAACCAAATTCGCTGATAATGGACTCGATTTGTCCTATATAGCGCACCTAAAGCCAAGGAATTGGGACTGCTTCTGGATGTCTACCCTAAAGAAGACTTGATGCCCAAGGCACTGGAGCTCGCGAGGAAGATGGCGGAGGGCTCTCCGTCATCCTGCAGAGCTTTAATCCAGACACTCAGACACAAGCAAGACATGGCAAACGGTATGTGCTGTATATACCAGGGATAAGTTGTATACTTGGATGATGTATCTGTTTAAACCCTCGGGCATACGCAAGACATGGCAAACTGAAGTATATAGTTTATAATTATGTGCTTTAATTCTAATGAAGTATACATATTGCTTTAGTTATAAGAAGTAGTGCATAATGAAGTATATAGTTTATAACTGTGTGCATTAATTCTAATAAAGTATACATATTGCTTTAGTTATAAGGAGCAGTGCACAATGAAGTATATAGTTTATAACTATGTGCTTTAATTTTAATGAAGTATACATATTGCTTTAGAGCAGTGCACAATGAAGTATATAGTTTATAGCTATGTGCTTTCATTCTATTGAAGTATACATATTGGTTTAGTTATAAGAAGCAGTGCATAATGAAGTCTATAGTTTATAACTATGTGCTTTCATTCTAATGAAGTATACTTATTGGTTTAGTTATAAGAAGCAGTGCATAATGAAGTATATAGTTTAAAACCATGTGCTTTCATTCTCATGAAGTATACATATTGGTTTAGTTATAAGAAGCAGTGCATAATGAAGTCTATAGTTTATAGCTATGTGCTTTCATTCTCATGAAGTATACATATTGCTTTAGTTATAGCCGAGACCACGCACTGCGCCACAAACTGGACAAAGCGGACGGTGTACTGATCAGTACAATCCTTTACAGACATGGTCATATGAGCATTGCTTAGTGTACAGATATTCATCGATGTCAACATGTGCAGCGGGACTCATCAGTAGCTTTATACATATTGCTTCATAGAATGAGCAGCTTTCTACGTATTGCTTCATGGAATGGTTGTGTGCTTGGCCACATGCCGTGTCCGAGAAATATACAAGTTTACCTACCACCCACCTTTTCGATTCCTTGCCATTCAAATACACACACGTGTCTTACTTGCAACGCACGATGCACCCACTAATGTAGTACTACTACTTACTATAATTCTAATACTACTACTTACTATAATGCTAATACCACTTCTTACTATATTGCTAATACAACTACTTGCTATAACGCTAATACCACTACTTACTATAATGCTACTACCACTACTACCACTGCCTACACCTGCATGCTCGTCTGTCTCAGGAGGTCTGTCTGCTGCTTTGGATTGGGAGGCCGAGTGTCAGGGCCGCAGTTACGCACAAGGCGATGTGCTCGAGGGCGTAGCCTCCATACGCGAGAAACGCGCGCCCAAGTTCTAAGCAATAAAAGCCCAAGCCCACAGCTCAAACCAACCCCTGCCTGATTACGCATAAGTGTAAACCAACCTCTGCCTGATTACGCACAAGTGTAAACCAGCCTCATAAGTATAAACCAACCTCTCAACGCCTGCCTGATTACGCACAAGTGTAAACCAACCTCTCAACCCCTGCCTGATTATGCGCAAGTTTAAACCTACCTCTCAACCCCTGCCTAATAACACACAAGTGTAAACCAACCTCTCAACCCCTGCCTGATTACGCATAAGTGTACACCAACCTCTCAACCCCTGCTTGATTACGCTTTGTGTATAGAATCCTGTCTAGAGAGATACTACTGGACGGGATACCCAAGTGTGTTAACCGCTTTCACACGTCTTGTGGTGTATGTACGCTCTACTTTCGTACACAACCACAGGCACAGGTCGTAGAGCTGTCGCATTATCTTGTCTAGACTTTTAATCCAATTAGCTCACACAATCAGGTGTTACTACTATCGAGTAGCTATGGCTGAGTGTCATACCCAGGGCGTGCAGAACAACATGCGCAGCAGATCTCAATTGGCGCATTTCTCTTCTAAATCTTATCTCAATTAAAAATATTAACATTTGTGTAAGGCTCCCGCTGGTGAGACTTACAGCATCCGGTTGCATACCCTCCACGAACCATGGGACCGATAACAGTCAATTCGTGTGATATATTGAAATGTTGAACACTTACTACAGACTCCTCGAAACACACCCATTCCCGTGATCCGAATGCACATATACTGTGCTATCACGACTAATGTCACAACCGGTATAGATAAGCACTACCATATTGTCACCCGTATAGAATAGAAACTTAGCGGATGGCTTCATTTAAATGCTGCATACATATTGCACCGAGATAAAAACAGGATATATCAGATGCTGAATGAAGAAAAATGCCACAGAAAGTATATATAAACGCTTTATAGATTAATTCAGTCCTACCTAAGCTGTAGCACCGTATCGGTATTGGCGTGCACTAGCATCTTGTGCGTTTGATTTGAAAATTACCTTCCACCGACGAGCATTCTCATGTACCAGCCCGTGTGTACAGAATACACACCTATACAACTGATTATAGAGGTATAAATACACTTTCAGCCTAGGTGCTTTATGGTATAGTTACACCTCCAGTCGATGTGCTTGTACACCCAGAGTCCCAGACACATGTGGAACTCAGCCATATACCCTTTCCTGGCGATACCGCATCCGTAAAACAGCCCGTTCACGACTCAATCCGATTGCCAGTACCATACCTTCGATGCACAACAATATTAGATATCTCATCATGTATAACTAGCTTTCTAATTAACTCTGTCTACAGTCTACTCCGGGTTGACCACCGTGACCGTGCCCGTGATCATCCTCGTCTTCAAAGCCATTTTGACGTCCCTGTTCGGGATGGAAGTCCTCTAAGAAGACCTCTTCCACATGGCTATCGTCACCCATACCTGCATCAGCCACCGACACCTTCGTGCGTGGTCCCAGAGCCTTCTCAATCAAGCTAATCTGTTCGGCTGTCACACTCTCCGGGAATACAACGCCGAATTGGATGATCAGACGACCCTTGAGTTCGGGATGTCTCTGGTCCGGGAAACCCTCGTTAGGCACACACTTCACCGCACCATCCTTGATAACTTCTCCAGGAAGCGTGGTTACAAGCAACTCTCTGTTGTCCAGGTGTGGCACCAGACGTTGGAACCCACACAGAGCCTCAACCAATTTAACCTCCATCTTCATAATCAGATCCAAACCTTCACGCTGGAAGACGGAGTGCTCCTTTTCACGTACAACAATCACAATATCACCCGCTTCCATACCGGGCTTCTGGTCACCTTCACCACTGAACGTGATCTTCTGACCGTCACGTGTACCGGCGTTTATATTGACCACCTTCACGAACTTCTCTTGAGTAATCTTCTTACCCCTGCATCCATCGCATCTAGCACCCGGGGGAATGATCTCACCCTGGCCCTCGCACTTGGTGCAGTTAACAACCACCTGTTGCATCATACCGGGACCTACTTGTCTCAGCTGCACCTTACGACCCTGTCCACGGCAGTCCGAGCACTGTGTAACACCCTCACCACCCGTGCCATCGCAGTCCTTACACAACAGATCACGTCTAATCAACAGCTTCTTCGTATGTCCTGTGTACAACTGCTCCATTGTGAACCCGAGCTCACTGACAGTAGGCTCGGCCTGCCTGGGGCCCTGTCTACTCCCTCCACCCATACCTCCCATACCCCCGCCGAAGAAGCGCGAGAAAATATCGTCGGCTGAGAAGCCGCCACCGCCACCTCCTTCCTTTAAGCCCTGCTCACCTGCTCGATCGTAAAGTGCACGCTTTTCACTGTCTTCAAGCACAGAGTATTGGTAGGAAAGCTCCTTGAACTTAGCTGCAGCTTCGTCGTCACCAGGGTTTTTGTCGGGGTGGAACTTGAGGGCCATTTTGCGGTACGCCTTCTTAAGTTCTGAGGCGGACGCATTGGGCGAGACTCCGAAGGAGTCGTAAAACGCAGTTTCTTTAACCATCGTGTTGTGTGTGATGTACTAAATATATTAAGTCTACGCAAGAACTGTAAGTGTGTATATATATATGAATGCGAATGTACGTTGCGTGTATATGGATATATAGACTTGCATGACACGCACGGATATACGTTAATTAGAAGAGTATAGCGCTTCAATACTTTGTCTTGAAGTGGTGTTTTTTTTTGATGGTATGTACCAAGTCCGTCTTTTCGTTATGTTTGACGCGTCAAACTTTGCTCTTTGAGTGTTCTGCCAAAAGTGCTACGCAGCCGTGAAAAAAATAGTCATGTCGTTAATAGAACGTTTTGTTTATAATGTATCGTAATGTTCATAGTAGAAAACGACATCAGAAATAAATACATTCAAAATCCGTGCTAAACTAGGTTCGAATGATTGGCACGTGCAAAATCTCATGTGTAAGTACCGAACGTTTGTATATTTTTTCTTGACAACCAAAATTCGGGAAACATCTGTTCCTTTTCCCGTGGGTTTCTTGAAACAAATCTTGATTGCATTGATAAGGGCCATATAGGCCCGTATTCTCTAATTTGTTTTTAAAAAAAA
>NW_014037918.1:0-5434 GCF_001186125.1 Sphaeroforma arctica JP610 | reverse complement strand
CTATTCATACATATATTTTCATATATACAAATATTATATATATATATATATATATATATATATGCACACACCCACATGCATATATAAATACATACAAGTATACATATATAAATAACTTCGCATGAAAGTAGTGTCTTTTACATTTCATTACATACAAATATTTTTTTAGCGTCTATTTATAATTATTTTGTTTTTTTACAATTCAGTGTGCTCACAAAGGGGTCTGCAGGGGCGTTCTCAGACTAACGCAAAAATCTACACTGTTGCTATGGAAGGTCTCAGAAAACCCACGAAGGTGAGTGTAAAAATGTAGCTCACTGTGCGTGTGTAGGTGCAACCTACATAGAGATAGCTGCGAATAAGCTTATATCAATCCGACTTAATTAATACCTTATTAATCAATAATTGTATGCCTTTATTGTATTATATCCATAAACATCACCCCCGTGTGCTCGTCATTGACACCTGATTAGCCAAGGGTATGCCTTCTTTGGACTATATACATGATTATTTGCCCCGTGTGCATATGTCATCTCTTTGGGTGGTTGCTAGGCTACATATACTTGTAGATACGCACAAGACGGTAGATTGCTCATGCGCCTCTTTAGTTGGCTGTTACTAGTCACATGCTTGTGCATAACGTGCTATTCTCACATGTGCTTCTCTGATGGGCTACTACTTAAATCGTACCCGTACATTGCCAAATAACATGCATGCCCTCGCTTTGGCTGTTGTCGGCTACACACTTATACACACAGCTACGTTGCAACCTACATACTTCTTTGATTGTCTGTTACTATAATACATACTCGTGCGCACAGGACCATGTCATCCACGGGTCTTTGTTGATGCTTGGCGAGATGTTCCAACACACCGGTACATTCATGGAACCTCCAAGGTATGTTTTGTGACCCAGTCCCAATAGACCGCCTTAGGTGTCAGGTATTTTTCGTTTGTCGTTTCAGTACCAATCTTGTACATGTATAGTGTCAGTTGTTCAGTTGCCATGGGTTATTCCATGTATGCTATATACGTTACGTATGGGCACTAGAAGACACGTCCTTGTGCTGGTAGTGAGAGATAGGCTGTGTGTGCACCCGTTACTATAGCCCAGGCGTGTCTACGTATCACAGCCTGTGATCAGTCTACGCTGTCACTGTACAACTAGCCATCACCTCAGTACCAATAAACGCTATGGATCCTTTGTGGCGGTCTGGGGCTGTAGCCACTTCCCCGCTATTTGACTTATGAGGTAGTTGAAACACGACTCGTCTGTCGCATGTCGAGCAATTGGAGTATAAACAATACCTCGCATATCCCTACTCTCACGCACGCAGCTGACCGACGGTGTTAGGACTTATTACACCACACGGGGTGGAGCATAGTTAGTGATACGAGCACATGGTGTATAATACATACATATATACATTCATACATACATATATATATACATACATACATACATGTATACATACATACATACTGTAGCCCGATTTGTGCTTGTTTACAGACACCAGGTATGTAGCTCAGAGACGATGACTCATACCACGACATCCCTCCATTCATTCCTCTGACTCTTTCTCATTTGCAGATATCAAGAGGCGTGTCAGACTATCTTCAAATTCCAGAACCATCGCAACGAATACATCCAACACGAGGTCATGAAACTGATGTCCGTCGTTGCCAAATTCAGAGACGATGTGTGCCGAGCCGTCTTCGTACCCGAGTATGTGCACGCGTATTCAAGTGTATGTGCACGCGTATTCAAGTGTATGTGCACGCGTATTCAAGTGTATGTGCACGCGTATTCAAGTGTATGTGCACGCGTATTCAAGTGTATGTGCACGTGCATTCAAGTGTATGTGCACGCGTATTCAAGTGTATGGACACGCGTATTCAAGTGTATGTGCACGCGTATTCAAGTGTATAGGTGAGCTTATTCAAGTGTATAGGTGATCTTATTCGAGTGTATAGGTGAGCTTTTTCAAGTGTATAGGTGAGCTTATTCAGCTGTATGCATTGCTCACCAGGACCCTCTCTACGCACATGGTGATTCATGTCTCGGTGCGTTGTCCCCTGTTCTGTTGTCTTAGTTCATATGTATACTGTGATCCGTGCATGTTGCGCAGGTGTTGTGCTCTCATTTTATGTCTTAGTTCATGTGTGTACACTGATCTGTGCAGGTTGCGCAGGTGTTGTGCTCTCTTTTTGTGTCTTAGTTCATGTGTGTACTGTGATCTGTGCATGTTGCGCAGGTGTTGTGCTCTCTTTTTATGTCTTAGTTCCTATGTGTACTGTGATCCGTGCATGTTGCGCAGGTGTTGTGCTCTCTTTTTATGTCTTAGTTCATGTGTGTACACTGATCCGTGCAGGTTGCGCAGGTGCTGTGCTCTCTTTTTATGTCTTAGTTCATGTGTGTACATTGATCTGTGCAGGTGGCGCAGGTGTTGTGCTCTCTTTTTATGTCTTAGTTCATGTGTGTACACTGATCCGTGCATGTTGCGCAGGTGTTGTTCGTGGCACTCTCAATGAGATTGAGGCGTGCCATCCCCACAGTTACAATTGTGTGCCGTTGTGTGTGGGTTTTTTTAATAGGGTTTTAGGGTTATAGGGTTTTAGTTTCTTTGTGAGTCTTCGGCAGCACGTGTTGCTGAGACGTCCTCACACTAGCGTGCGCAACTCAGCCCGTGCTTGCCCAGTCAGTGGTTTATATTGGCTCAGTAGTGACTAACCACTGTGTGTGGCATGTGAAGAACGTATAACATATAACTACTAACCAAGCTACGCCGTACCAACCCTCCTGATTGTCGCTATTGCGCTGTTGCTATCGCACATGTTTTCTCACTACATGTTTATCCACAAATCTCATTTCCCCCAGAACATCTCCAACGAATACGAAGCTTGATGTGTATGTAGACACATAAAATTTACCCAAATGGAAATTAATAATATCATCCACACACTTATACACAGTCCCTTGCTATACGGCGCAAGCCATCGGCAGAGGTTATGACACCGCCTGTCCAATACTCCCCTCAGGCCTCACGATCCTTGTCCCATCTACATTTCACTTATTTTCCCATCTATATTTCACTTATTTTCCCATCTACATTTCACTTATTTTCCCATCTATAGTTCACTTATATTCCCATCTATATTTCACTTATTTTCTCATCTAAATTCTACTTATTTTCCCATCTGCAGTTGACTTCCCATCTACTGTTGACCTTTCCTTCATATTAATTTCACGTATTTGCAAGTTTCCATTGTCTCCTCTGAATGTTACTTATCCGCTCCTTGTTTGTCCTCTGCACAGTTACCTACCACTGTGCGTAAGTCATCTACAGAAGATGTTGCATCGGGATCGCGAGCGGTCGGCGGCGTTTGAATCGATTGGCAAACTGGCAGAGGTTGTGGGACCAGCCTTCAAAGACTATGTCAAGTTTGTGATCGCAGACATGCGAGAAACCTTTCTGGCTCGCAATAGGTACGAAAATCATATATGGGTGTATGTAAGTATGTGTACTATGTTTGGGTGTATGTAGGTATGTGTACTATGTATGGGTGTATGTAGGTATGTGTACTATGTATGGGTGTATGTAGGTATGTCTACTATGTATGGGTGTATGTAGGTATGTGTACTATGTATGGGTGTATGTAGGTATGTGTACTCTGTATGGATGTATGTAGGTATGTGTACTATGTATGGGTGTATGTAGGTATGTGTACTATGAATGGGTGTATGTAGGTATGTTTACTATGTATGGATGTATGTAGGTATGTGTACTATGTATGGGTGTATGTAGGTATGTGTACTATGTATGGGTGTATGTAGGTATATATACATTGTATGGGTGCATTGAGGTATATATACTATGCATGGGTGAGTGTATGTAAGTATACTATGCATGGGTGTATGTAACTATTTATACTATGTATGCGTGTATGTAGGTATGTATATTGCGTTTCCGTCTATTTACGTAGGAGTACATAGTATGTATGCGTGTATGTATGTAGGAGTATATAGTATGTATGCGTGTATGTATGTAGTAGTATATAGTATGTATGCGTGTGTGTATGTAGGAGTATATAGTATGTATGCGTGTATGTATGTAAGTATATATACTATGTATGCGTGTATGCATGAAGGTATGTATACTATGTATGCGTGTATGTATGTAGGTATATATACTATGCATGCGCGTATGTATGTAGGTATATATACTATGTATGCATGTATGTATGTAGGTATGTATACTATGTTATGCGTGTATGTAGGTATGTATACTATGTTATGCGTGTATATAGGTATGTATACTACGTTATGCGTGTATGCAATTATGTGATTGTTTATGCGTTTGTATATATATATGTATGTAGGCTTGTATGTCCGTGCGTAGAGTACGTGGTTTTGCGTATGCAGTACCTGTGCCGTACGTCAACTGTAAACTTTTTTTTTATAGCTTCGTTCAGTTGCCACGGACAGGCCCACATAGATGTACTCAGAAGCTTCTCATCGCTCCCCAAGTCCTTGGGCTAATATGCCACGCTCTCATATCTACTGTTTTATACTTACTGTTTTATACTTACTGGTTTTATACCTACTGTTCTATACCTACTGTTCTATACCTACTGTTTTATACCTACTGTTCCATACCTTGTTTTATAGCTACTGTTATATACCTACTGTTCTATACCTATTGTTCTATACCTACTGTTCTATTTTTGTCTTTATTCCTTCAGTATCACATGGCTGTGCTGTGTATACCTGCATCTCATCGCTCACCTAGTAGATGTGCTATTGCCCTGATTTCTCCCATCTACTGTTCTATTTATATAACCAATACTCCATTACTCCACACAAACTATAGATTTGACGCACCGCATGGCTATATTCAACTGGATCTTCAATTTCTTAGTTAGTGATCTATTTAAACTTTCATTCAACCTTAAACCCTAAATCCTAAACCCTAAACCCTATATACTTCCATTTCCTCACCTCCAGATCCAAATCTGGGTCCCCCAATCAGCACCACGTCGCTGTGTTCAAATGCATCTCATCGCTCGCGAAGTCCATGCGCTCAGCAATTACAGCAGACCTCAGTGATCTGCTGGACTTGATATTCCGCTCAGGTATTGGATAGCTGATATAATGTTCATTTTTATATAAATGTTTATATGTACATGTATATGCATGAATACGTATATATACATGAATACGTATATGTATATGAATATGTATATGTATATTTATATATTCATGTATATGTATATGTATATGTATGTGTATATGTATATGTATATGTATATGTATATGTATATGTATATGTATATGTATATGTATATGTATATGTATATGTATATGTATATGTATATGTATATGTATATGTATATGTATATGTATATGTATATGTATATGTATATGTATATGTAT
>NW_014037919.1:0-5439 GCF_001186125.1 Sphaeroforma arctica JP610 | reverse complement strand
CTTCTTGACCGGATTATGACGGATAACCTGGTCCTTCTCGGTATTTCGTACTCTGCACTAACCCATTCCGCGGCACTACACGGCGCAGACTCGATCCGTACCACAGAGGTGGGTACTATACTTAGTAATTAGCAAGAAAATATATGGAACATTAGATAGTAACAGTATTTTGTCAACACCGGCCCGAATTGACTCAGCACATATCTTCCATTGTCGACTCACTTGGCCCAAGTTTCAAACGGGAATTTGCTGACCACTTCTTCCCATCAATCTTTCCTGAACCACTACAGCGACTATGAGAGCCATACCATATGTTTATACATTGTATCATACATACTTGCCATTTTTGAAATAAATAATATTATCCCTATGCTGAGGGATGATGACTATGTTGATATGCTGCTTAAATTAGCAAATGATGTGAGCTCTAAAGATGTAGTGATGGAGGGTTTAAAAGGATTGACTGAGCGGCGTATAAGTTTGTTGAAAGCCTTATTTGCGAGTCGCAAATCGGAGAAGAACTGGTTCTGAAGATATTTGAGGCAGGAGGGTTGGGGCAGGTGCTGGAGCAATTGTCTGAGATTAGAGAAGACGACATAGCGCGTCAAGAAGAGCGGAAACAAGCGGGCCGGAGACATCAGGCGAGGGTAGCCGCGAGAGCAGGACAGTTGCAAGCAGCAGCAGCTAGACAGGAGTCCAGGGTTTCAGGGATGACAGGTCTGAGAGGGGCTTGCTTGTTTTGCAAGCAGGATGGTCACTATGTGAAAGAGTGTCCTGTGTTGAAAGACGTGGTGTGTCATGCGTGTAGCAAGAGAGGTCATACTGCGAGATTCTGTCCTACAACACGATCCGGGGGTAATATAGCGGCAGCAACGTCTGGGGAGGTGCGTATGAGTGCAGATGGGACACCTGAATTGTGACATGCGGCAGCGGCTAGTTATGAAGGACCAGGCCAACCGTTGATCTATAGTCATGTGAAGAGTGAACAGTGTTATGTCGATATGTTTGTTGATCAAGGCACCGATATGTCGATGATTTCTAAGGGTTTGGCAGAGCGTCTGGGGCTGGTTGCGCAGTATAATTTGTGTCTTAATCTCATCCCGATCGTGCTATTGGTTCAAAAGTTACAGAGAATTCGTTTTGTACCAGAGTTGAGTCAAACTAGTAGTCGAAGCAACATACTTTGATTCCAAGAATGTCTGATAGGTGTGAACGGACTTATATAGTACTCATGTTTGACTAGTTTGACTCAACTCTGGTACAAACCGAATTCTCTGTAACTTTTGAACCAATAGCCTGATCGGGATGAGATTAAGTATATGTTTATTACTCGTCAATACGAACAATTTGATCTATTTAATGATCAATGGGATGTTATTTTTTAATATACATCTGGGTCAACCTCCATAGTAAAATCCCCGCCGGTGTTGAGGTTTATATGTGAGCTGATTTTCTCTAATTCAATACTGACAGTTGACACGATTCGCGGAAAGTGTTTTTTTAAAGAGCATGCCTTGTTTTTAAAAAACACAAAAAAACACAAATGCGAAATGTCCAGCAATCCTGCACTCTACAGTCTATTTACACTGTTTACACTCTACAGTCTACAGTCTGAACTCTGCGACTCTGCAGTTCTGCACTGTGCACTGTGCCGTCTGCACTGTCTGCAGTCTGCACTGTCTGCAGTCTGCACCACAGTCTGTCTGCACTGTTTGCAGTCTGCACTGTCTGCACTGTTTGCAGTCTGCACTGTCTGCAGTACCTTAGTATCGT
The DNA here is from genome assembly GCF_001186125.1 of Sphaeroforma arctica JP610. Lineage (NCBI taxonomy): Eukaryota > Ichthyosporea > Ichthyophonida > Sphaeroforma > Sphaeroforma arctica. Next base: position 3,666 of record NW_014037919.1, on the reverse strand, counting down.
CATATACATATGGCCCCGAACCCCGAGTCCCCGTCCCCGAGCCCCCGAGGCCCAAATCCCTGAGCCACATATTTGGGGTCAAAAGCAGTTGGTAGTAAAGTATTTCAAATAAACATGTTTTATTGACTGTTATATTAATCGACGAATAAATAAACACTAGAGTTTAGGATTTTAGGGTTTAGGATTTGAAGATATTGGATAATGGATATGTAGCCCATTATGCCCATAGCCTCCTAAAAAAGAAACATAGGAGGCTATGGCGCTATGGCCCGCTACGGTCATGGATAGCCAGTCGATTATTTAAAAAAATTAAGAATATCGATGTTTGTGTAAATATATTTGAAATCGAGGAATTTATAGGTATTTACTCGATTTACTCGAACGAGCTTTTCGCCTTTTTAAACTAAAAAAGGCTGCAAGCCCGAGTGCAAGCCACAGGCCACTGCAAGGCTGCTGAGAACCTTTTATTTTTTGAAAATCATAATCGGCTCATGACATAGGCAGTTTTATTTAGGCACAAACTGTCATAGCCTCCTAAATTCATTTTAAACTCGACACGCGTGACTCGAGGTGTGAGGCTTTCTAAAATATTCTAAGTATACTGAGTAAATATGAGGTAAATACTGTAGCATATTTGTAGAAAAAAAAACGGAGAGGCCGGAGGGCTGGAGGGCCGGAGACCTTTTGAAAATAGTTTATAATTTTTATGACATTTAAAAAACCTGTACTAAATACTTAAATTGATCCAATAAATAACTGCGAAAAGTTGAGGAAATAGAGTTTGGCTAAACTTCATCAACACTCTGAGTCTCTGTGACTTAAAAGTCAAAGTGACTGAGTCTCAGCAACTGATAATTTTTTTTAAAAGTTACAAATATCCCACGTTGGTCTCCATTCGTGCAATAATAACATATGAACTCAAAAGCGTGATTTGTGTTTTTTTACCGTCTATTGATTTTTCAAGATGCAGCTCTTTATTGCATGCTGTGCTCTTTGTTTAGCATTCACAAATGGGCTCACATTAAATCCAGGCGATAACTTGGCCACAGAAATAGCAGGTGCCTTTGCAGGGGATTCGATATATCTGACCCCAGGGGAGTATTTTTTAGACGAGCCGATAGTTGTCGATAGAGCCATACGGTTAGAAGGAGATGATGCTGTTTTAATTGTGCCCGATGGCAAGTCGACCGTTTTGGCATTTGGGGATATTGATGGGTTCGACTCGTGGCTAGAAGGTATTACGATCAAGACGGTTACGGGGAATGAGTGTGAATTGGCAGATCCTTATCTGGAAGACCTGCGATACAACATGTCTGTGATCTCGTCAACGATCACAAATGATCATCTAGACGTACTCGCATCCGGCGGTAAGTGGCACAAACAAAGGCAACTGACAGATGTGACTTTTAACAATTGCAAATACAGTGAAAACCATCCTGATAAAATGATTGGCGGTGTACACAAGCTGATGGGCGATTGTAGGTCAGTGGTGGGCTATAGTGTGCCGGTAAAGAGCCTATCTGAATGTGGGACAACATCGAGGAAGGTCGGTGCATTCACCCAGTATGCGGCACGAATCGGGGCTACTTATAACGATCACATCAATATGAAAAATCCAGATCAGGAATTGCGTGCGACCGTGAATCGTATGGGTAGAGCTAATCAAGCTACACTGATCATTCATGACAAAGCTCGTAATATAATGGCCTCGGGTGGTGGTGCCTATTCTGAAGCGCAATTAACAGTCTCGGTGAGTAGCATGGATAGCGGATACTTCGACGGTTGGAACCGTTCTCTGGTCACTGCAGAAACTCGTGTGAAGTCTCCATACACGATATTGGATGGTGCAACAGGACCGGTTATAGTTTTGAGTACAAAGCAGGACAATGTTATCGTAGGACAATACACCGTCGATCAGCAATGCAATAGATTGAGGGGCACAGAGTGCAAGCAAACACTGCAAATTGAGATAACTGCATGTGATATGTCTGGCGCGTATTCTATCTCAAATATCCCAATGACGTGTCAAGACGAGAAAGAAGAAGGTGAGGTGATCGAATGCCCAATTTTGAAACAAACAGGATGGTCGTCCGATATACAGTTCTCGCTAAATACTCACGACAGCTGTACAGAGAGTGCAGTGATTACAGGCCCGCCCTTTGAAGTTGCCTACAAGTTTAGATCAGATTTCTTGTTCAGAAGTACTAGACCGTCCAGTGTTTATGCATTGGGTGAGAAGGCGTATTGGTCCTTAATGACTAGCGCCTCCGCACGCCCCGTTGATTTATTCAATGCCGAAATTATAAAGGCATCTCGTGCGTCTGAAGGAAATTGCGCGGATCAATTCTATGTCATACCTCTTGAGCATCTGAACCAGCGTTTTAGTCCGGAAGCGAGCGAAGTTCAGGTATCGACCATCATCACGCCCCAATTGGCCTGTGCATCAAAGGGAGGAGCAAAAACCTCGTTCGTCGTGTCGCTGACTATCCTGTTCGACTATGACATTGCTCTGCGAAGGCGTCGCAATGTCAACGCGGATATCCGTCCACGAGGCCTATTGGGCAAACGGGAAGTGGACGAACAAACGGTTGAGATTGAATTGATCACCCAGTACACAGACGAAGAACTTGAGGCTGCCGCAAATACTGCCGAGGGCGATGGGAACAACACCATGATTGTCATGGGTGCTGTAGCGGGGGGTGCGATACTTGTACTATGCTGTTGCTCCTGCTGCATCGCTGCAGTGGCAGTGGTTGTCATCCGCAGGAAGAAGCTGCAGGCAGCCGAAGAGAAGTCCAAGATGGACAAAGAACTGACCAACTCGGGCGACCTATCTACCATGAGTTTTGCCACCACAGTGGGCACTTCGACGGCCAGTGTACGACCTAACGGTGGCTCGTTCCGCAGTCAAGGCTCGATGACAGGCATGAACATGTCACGTGGCAACAGCGTTTTGGGCGGTGTGGGCGGCGGATCTAGTATGGTGGCGTCCAATTTTAGTGTCAATAGTTTTGGCCCTTCAGATCCTGGCAGCGTCAGTATACTCAGGGGAGCTGCCAGTATGACTGGCTCGCCGAGACAGCCCCGTGCTATACCCGGGTCACCCCGGATATCCGATTCGCCGCAAGCTAAGCGGAAGACACCTATGGTACAGTCACAAACCCCAACTATGCAACGCAAACAAGGGTCTATTCAGGGCATGGATAGCTTTAGATCTAGCTCGATGAATGCCGGTAGAGCCTCTAGGCAAAATTCGGTGAAGTAAATAATGCAATTTAAATTAGACTTTAACCATTAAAATACAATAAAAAAATATGTTCTGTACGAAAACAATACGAGAGCCGAATATGGCAAGCCTATCCAAAACACGGATAGTCTGAAAGTGCCTCATTAGACACCGAGCACTAACCCCCAAGCAAGCCTTTAGTCATAATTTCGTGATACAAATTGTGCACTTCGAAATCAAACAGAACTTCAAACAATGCCATAAAAAGACGAATGTGCCGCAACGAGAAAACTCAAAGAGACGCAAAACACGAGGTTGACTATTTCATCCTATTGACTAACCTGCACAATTGTTTCAGCGAGCATATCAGCTCGAATTGGAATTTTCCATCCCGTGGAAATAACATTTCACCCACCGGCACGACTCTCAACACAAAAACT
>NW_014037920.1:0-5440 GCF_001186125.1 Sphaeroforma arctica JP610 | reverse complement strand
ATATTTATAAATCTATCTTTAATGCTGGAGGAAGTACGCTGAATGGCCGATTGTCTAATAACGAACCCAACTGTCTCTTCAGTTGGTTGCGATGGATTTTTTCAAGGCATGGCCTTCTTTGCTAGTCCAAACAATTCATCACTGACTGGGTTAGAAGATTACAGGTATCTAGTTTCATCAAGGTTACAGACAAAACATAGGTTGCCCTCCTTGCTTACTGTTTTGCAGGGTCTTCCATACGGAGCTGTCATTTTATTCATTCATCTTGATAGCCAACCATCACAATGTCCCATTCATGGAAAGGCATGTACCTTTTTTTGGTATTCGCGGCCATTTTCTCTTTGTAATGTGCCACAATAGTATATACTTGGTCTGATCAACTCTTCTACATTCTTCGAACGTATATTATGGCTTATTTAAATGAACGGAAGTCGTGCGCACCAATTGCCTGGATTGTGGTCAACGAGTTCTCTTAATAGTGGTATGAGGTCCTGTGTGGTCGCTCACTTGCTCTCACCTTTTGCTGGTATGGTATGGACACCAGGTGATGTGACGGTGCTTGCTCGATGTGTTCGAGAGTATGTCATTCCCATATTATGTGAATTGGCCAGCCCGTCTGTATGGCTTGCGGAAAGCCCATGTTCGCACATGATTGAAGATAGTGCTCTTGCAATGATTGCCGCTGATTTCATAGCTCATATAAAACTTACACTCTCAGCAATAAAAGTCTCGGCTGTACAAACTACCGGAGAATCAACAGATATAGACATAGTTGCGTACGATAACAGATATACTCTCGTAGCGCAATACCACACGGTGGGATACTACACAGTTGAAGAACCGATGAACAAACCACAATTAGTCGGTCACATATGGTCACGTCAGAAAGAGTATGCAAACCAATACATTGAAGGGTATATGAGAAGAGTTATCACCCAATACAATCAGTAGCAACTATTTTTGAGCCCTTGTGCTGTGACTTCGATGCACAATGTGTTAGTTGTTTTGCCTATGGATGCACATTTGTTGTGGTTCAGCACTTCTCCTGCGTTCTCATTCTGCGAGGCCAGCGATGACTATGTCATGCACGTATACTTGTACGCCTTCAATGTCACCAGTCGTTGAAGTTGTGCGGTCAGCAAGTGTCGTTCGACTTAAAAGAGCACTGCGCTGAAATTATTCGATCAGCAAATGTAATTTGAATGATGACTAAAGAGTATTGTACCCCCTCTATATGAAAATTAGAAGTGTCTGCTATTTCCACGTACAAGAAAATGATGGATCCCTCCTGTTAGGTTCAGGTTTGGAAACAGGTTTGCACCTTGTATGCTGTGAAGTACTTTCTTTAACATGCTTTTTCAGTTTGCCTATCTGGTCATACTCGCCTGTTGATTGTAGTGGTATATTCACTTGTGTTGGGTGTTCTCTTTTATATATGTGTTCACCACACACCCACACATGAATGTTCTACTTCGTTTGTGGTATATACTTGTGCAATACGAATAGTATCTTAGCCTGTCTCACTTGTTTGATAATGAGCTGTTCGTTCGGTACTTTTACTGTCCCTGCCAGACTGCAGAGTACACCAAGTGGGATCAGTTCATCCTGGTACGATAAGTCCGATTATGATTATCGAAAACCTTCCTGCTCATGTTCCAGGTCATATTCATGCGATGTAAAAAGATATTATCATTTTGCATCAACTGGTACGAGTGGGTTAATTATACCTGCTAGATAGATGCCCTTAAATTGTGGTAAATGTTCATGGCTAAAAGTATAGTATAGGCGACTTTTTTGTTGGGGAGGTCGAGCACCTCAAAGCAGATAGACGGGTTTTGTTGAGCCTGAACGTTGTACTCGTGTGTCAGACTGAGTTATTGTATGCAGCCTGGTTGTGCGTCGACTGACAACTATAGTTCAGTCACTACACTTCGGTCCACGCACTAGCATTGGGATCCTGAACCGACTAATGCATTGTACGTGTTGTCAATGATTTGCATGTCTATGTGCAAAATTTAGACTCGTTGTTTAGGAATGAAAGAATAAGGTGTGTAAGCAATATGATTTGTATTTGTTAACAATTTTTATTCATCTATATGTGCACGCACAATGTCTACCGTTTAAAATGCTAGCTTCCGCCCGCCAGGGTATTCTATAGATTTCTTCATCCATCTGCTGCATCTTGCTTCCATTAGTGATGGTTAATATATCTATATGGACAGGTCGAGATTGCCGTGCTGCACGAGCTAAAGCATATTGTGGTTGCTTCCTTCATTCTTGAGACACTTTCTGAACATACGGGGTGAAGGGTTTACACCGCCGTAGGGGCATGGTCTTGGATCTCATTGAATTGGCTAGTTAATAGCCTGTCATATGGGAAGTACTATGTGTTGACCTGCACCTTATTGTCCCCATTCTCGTGGGCCACTCCCTGGCGTGACCACCCTTGGTGTGTTAAGCATTGGACGTCGTCCTCATTGGTCTCGAGAGGATGCATTTATGACTCTCTTGCGACTTGTTTGAATGCGATCAGTTTGCGCAGTTGTTGCTTGTCTTATAAGGTATCCTGCTACTTCGTAGAAGGCCTTCTCTGATATGTCAGACAAGTGTTCACTATTCACATCAGGCTTGATTTGAGCATTAATGACTATATGTGCTTCTAATTGCTATCAATACATGACCAGTGACGAACAACGTAGGGCTTTGAGAAGTGACAGATTGCTGGGCTCTCTTGTAGTGTTCCTGTATCGAAGCATTGGTCTGCGCAAGCGTTCTGCTTTCACCTCTATGTTTATTCTGTTATCTCGAAAATCATTCGGCCACTCCGCTAGTAAATAGTCTACTGGTGTTCTGCGTATATTGTCTAAAACTAGAATGTTGAAGTTCTCGACACATGCAAAGTCCTTCCACAATTGACAAATGGTCCGATGGATTAATTCATTGATTCGCCGCATATATACTATGATTACAATCTGCAATATAAACTACGAGTAGCATCACAGACATCCACTCGATTTATTTGGCAATACCGCCATAGGTCGGAAGTAATACAGACTATAATGATTATCGAGTTGCAGATTTAGCTGTGTTGTTCATTGGGATAAAATACCATACGTACTCATAGTTCTATGGGAAACTAAATAAAGCGTGAAGTCAAGTCAATAGTTTTGCGAATGAGAAAGGAGAGGAACTGTAATTTTACGACGTGATCAGCCGACCGTTTTATGCATTTATGTACAGACGTGTTATATCCTTCGAACACATATTCGTATAATTTACATGGAAAAAAATTGTACACGAGGATATACAAAACACAGATGTCCGTTAATGATATGTAAATATGTATGTGAATTACTTGCCTCTTAATGGTTTGAAATATAAGGCGATGGTGGATTTATTTATGAGTTATGATTAACAGCAGCGCAAAAAAACACACCGCCTTCTGAAATGTGTTTTTAGTGGACCGATTAAGGTTCGAGCAGTCCAAGGATAACAAGGATAGTACAGTACAAGGATAGATCGGCGTAGAATACTGTGTACCACTTTAGATCATGGATAGAAACGAGGTATAATAAAAACTATTTATTTAATAATATATATACATTAATGTAGATTTTAATAAATATCCGAAGTAGCTCAGATGGGAGAGCATTCGACTGAAGATCGAAAGGCACCAAGATCGATACTTGGCTTCGGCAGATTTTTATTCAGGTTTTAAAGTCGAGCTTTCCGAGCAAGGGGGGTTCAACGCATATATACAGAGAATACTATTTTTCAGATAACAAGTAATCAGCACTAGGGGTTTAGGGGTTTAGGGGTTTCTTCGACAGATTTTTATTCAGGTTCTAAAATCAAGCTTTCCGACAGGCGTTTTCAACGCAATATGCAGAGATTACTATTTCTCAGATAACACGTAATCAGCATGCGAATATTCGTACGATTGATTGGACAAAGTGCTTATATACATTAAATCCCTCGCCACAAAATTGTCAAGACCCCCTTTTCAACGAATTCGGAATACAAAATCTTTATCCTTGTATATATGTGAATCGCATATGCTTCCAAAATAAATCACAAAATCGTATCCTTGTATGTACACGAATCGTATAAGTTAATGTTAAATTTAGAATATAGTTAATTATATATGGAAAATGTAGCATTCACCTAACCGAAGTAGCTCAGATGGGAGAGCATTCGACTGAAGATCGAAAGGTACCAAGATCGATACTTGGCTTCGGCAATTTTAAATGTAAATTGTTATGGTTGAATTTGTTAGTTTTATTATTTATAAAGGTATTTTGCCTGGTCTATGTGAAGGATATCGCGTGTAGAAGAGTACAGTAGTCAATGCATTATCGGTTGGTATCGTTACCAACCAGTAATAAGTTGCCACAAGCAAATCCTCAAGTTCCGTTAGCTTAAGTTGTGGTATTCTCTCCACGCAAACCATTCCTGTGACACTTCATGCAAACTATGTGATATGAGTGATGGGGTCGTAGTGACAGCACGACCATTAAAAAACATTATACTTAGTACTGACATGTCGTGCGTGCGTCTTGTAGCTGGTGCCTTTTTAGTAAAAAGTTGGTCCAACATTGTGAAAAGTGCCGAGTGCAAACTATATATCGACAGAATTGCTTAGGTATCTACCAAGGGAAAGTGAACTGACATCCCATTCAAGACTGTAGGGCACAGGTGACACTTCGCATTCGGACAATTTTGAATGATAAAAAAATATATGCGCACTTTCCGGTATGTCGACCTCAACAAAAACATCCATTTTTATATATATTTTGCATTATGCGGTGACAAGGCCCTCAGATCTTGCACTTTCGCCAGTCTCATTGCGTCTAACCAGAATCAACAATCGGTAACATCTCCAATTTTTATACGGAAGTTGATTTTCTGCTCGATATTTTATTTTGTGATGTTTGGCCGCATCTTTTTTAGATCTTATTTTTATTGCGTGAGATCTCGCACAGTAGACCAATTATAAATTTGTACATTTTAGAATTTTTTAAGATCCAACTGGTGTAGTGGTAACATAGATGATTTCCATTCATCTGCCATGGGTTCGATTCCCGTGTTGGAGATGTTTTAGTGATATTTCAACGGAGAAAATGACGAATGAATGTGCTACTTTAGTGTTTTAATTCGAGTCTGTACTGTATTTGAATAATTGTTGATTAAAAGATATGAGCCTCGTGACACTTACAATGTCACGTTTAGTCTTTTCAGAAGTGAACCAATATGTCTTACGAATTGCATTTTGGATATGTGTGACAGAATCCACACGGAAGTAACATGTCGTTGTCAGTTATTAGCTGATACAATATTGGCGAATATGTGCTCACTAACATACATTGATCGATTATTGAGACGTGTGTTCAAATTATAACGTTATATATCCTAAACTATCTTAGGTTGACAATTCCGCCAG
>NW_014037921.1:0-5446 GCF_001186125.1 Sphaeroforma arctica JP610 | reverse complement strand
ACAATCATAGCACAGAGCCGGATTGGAGTAGACTCGAAGCAGCGATTGAAGCTGTCGTGTCTGGTTGTGTCTCGGTTTGAGGTTGGCGGTTTACCCACAGCCAGTTGGTAGTAGTATTGGCGCCGGGCCATTGCCGCGATCTCCTTGTTGGACCAACGTTTTGTTGAGTTCTTCCTTATGTCGTCACAGCGTTGGCGGAGGGCTACATGGTCGGGTGTACGCCTGCCCGTGGTTTTGTGTACAGTTTTCAGGTGAGCATAGATACTGTACGGGAAGCGCAGGGATGGTTTATCGTGGGCTCAGGCGGGTTGCGTCAGAGGGGTAAGTAGTTTTTTGCTTGCCATTGAGTCGAGTTGTATTCCCAGGCAACCTCCGAGGCACTCCGTGAATGGTCGCGCGGGGAGCAGGCCGCAAAAAGTGAAGTAAGTTTTTTTTTGATGTTTGGGAAACCGAGGGTATTTAGTGCCCGTGATGATGGCTGCTGCATGGATGAGTGCTGAGTTAAAGCGCTCGAATAGGGGGTCCAACGCATCCTTTCATATAGGCGGGGCCCAGGCAACAATGTTCAGCCCATATGTAGCCGTGGATAGGATGAATGTTTTGAAAATCACCAGTCGGTTGCGGGGGTGTCGCCAGCTGAAGCCATGGAAGCCATAAGCGTGGCAAGCTATTGGTTAAGACAATAACTGAATTTTTATTTTTATTTCTTTTTTCTAAAGATACGATTTTATGAGTCTCTCAGATTCGTCTCAGAATAGAGCGACAACGAAACACTAAATAAAATCCCTTCGGCGGAAACAGTACTGAGAGGATTATATATAGACAATGTCTCAGCCTCAGAATCCCTCAGAGTATTGCTTTTTTCACGAGGCAAACCTAACTTTATTAAACGTCTCATTTCGTTTATTTAAACCGATATTTACACGATATATAGAATTTACCTACGCGTTTATTTATTCTAAGGCATTTGTATCGCCTTTATTAGACCGAATCTTACACATTTTAAAGTTAGCAAAAGTATTAATTATTTAGACTACTTAAGCGTACAGGTAAGTTAACTACTACAACATTTTTTTCTCTTGTCTAAGCTAGTCATTAAGAGACAAGCTAGTAGTCATAAGTTAGGATTATGACCAATAAGGACATCACTCCTTCTAAGTAGCGTAGAGCTGAAAATAAAAAGATGGAGAGAGAAGTCGCTAGCGCTGTCGCAGCTATTACTGCTGCACAAGCAACCGACGCCGCTGCTGATGTATCTAAGCGCACGGTAGCCAAAGTACTTGCCTCTGACAATTATAGTCAAAAGGACAATGCGTCATATAAGGAAGTAACCACTCCGCTTAAGGAGACTACTCCTTCTGACAGAGCCCGAGGGCCAACTATTGCCTCAACTTCAAAGCTTGCATTAACGAAGCCAAGAAGTGAGACAAGGGATACGTCTCACGACGCCTCAACCCATTCTTCTGATGAAAATCAGAAAGGAAAGTCACCACTTATGAGGGCGTCCCCAATTATAGGGGACTAGGACAAATCTCAGAAGGAACCTATTATGGAACCAGAAGAGGAGGCAAGCTCAAGTAGCAAAACCGAATCTACGTCCGAGACTTCGAAGCACATAAGTAGGTTAATTACTAAATACGCTGATCCTAAGAATCAGTTAGCTACTATTATGAAAGACTTGACTGTCGAACATGTAGATCAATTAGAAAGATCAGGAAAACATACACAGCGCTTACGCGAGCATGTTTCCCAGGGCATTACTGAAGCCTTACAGAAGTGGACAGAACGTCGACAGGCAATTACGCCCAAAGACTCAAGCTCGACACCTGAGTCGTATGATCCAGAGGTGCGCAGCGTCGATATACTGTACGAGGCATTACTGCCAGAAGAACAGGCTAGTCATTTGCCTGTTCTGACACCCGGCTGTGAGTCACCTGTCCTCAAAGGTATTACAGACCGAGAGGTAAGGAGATATACACAGCCCCTTGTACCCAATTGGGAGGATAATCGTCAGAAACCAGTTAAAACTGGGTATGTTATTCCGACGCCAAGGGATATTAATAATCCCCGCAGACGTGTGAGCGATGTCGAGTTTAATCGCTTCGACCGCACGGCTTTACACCAACCCGCAGAGGATTTCCACTTTGACGAGGTGACCGACCTCAATAAATCGGTCGACGACTATACCAATAAAATGAAAGTCGCCCATGCAGCGCATCATGCTCTTAACGTAGCATATTATGCGAATATTATTGCGATTAAGCGAAAGCGTATAGACCAACTACTTCAGGCCCAACGTGGACAAGACCATAGGGACAACCAGAAGTACAAGGGACAGATCAGTCGACTTAAGTCGAACTGGGATGCCAACAGCAAGCAGGTCGAGTTTATAAACAACCATGACCTCGACACGCTAACTTGTACGCTTAATGCGTTTACGGTCATGCTGGAGACGAATGATATCGCTCCCCAGCATGGGATCTCTGCCTTAATGCAGACATTTGACCCTACAGGGACCAGTTATCTGATCCTGCAGCGACACCAGCATGAGCTAGACATTTGTCGTGACTGGCCAGCTGTGTGTTGGTTGGTCACATTCTTGTTAAGTAAGGATATGCGTAGCCCTGGGCTAAGTTCAATTTTAAATGAACCAGCCGAGAACACGCCCATTCAGAGCTATATTCTGAAGTTAGACGCTGACCTGAAACGTCCCGATATAACAAAGGACAAGGCACAGCGATGGTACGAATTCCTGGTTATGCATGTGTTCTGTAAGAACATAGGGAATAACGACCGTGAGAGTCTGTACACCGAGTTGCGACGTAAACATGCAACTGAGGCTAGAGACACGGGACATGAAACAAAGTTTCATCTATCCCGACTTACATGGGAACAGTTTAATGATACTGTATCCACTCCTTTTCCCGCACATCGAGTATCATCGAAGGGAAAAGCAGCTGTTAAGAAGCCGCGGGAGCTCACCAATCACGGATACGTATCCAGGCAGACCTCAAACGAGAGACCCCAACATACACGTGCTCGCGAATCCACTTTCATAACACGACCCAATAAATGGGCACGCGCAGGAGCGAAGGACATGTAACCTCCATTTAAGGAGATTAAGAAATGTGCCGACGCCCAGTGTGGATATGACATGTACCAGTTAACCCCTAACGGTTATTGGAATGGTAGACATGCATCCACCTGTACACACTTTCTTACTAAGCGTGACAAGTGTGAGAAGACCAATAGTTATCACACTAAGTCTTGTGACCGATAGCCCAACATTAAGCTGGAGTGACGGTACTACCAGGTACAATCATTACACAGACAATACAACGACTCTTTAGATGAGCGTGTAATAATCCCTGTATATTGCAATGGAAATAAAATCCTTGCGTTGATTGATCCTGGTTCAGAAATTTCATGTATTTCCGATCGCTTTGCATTAATGAAAGATATCGAAAGGAAAACACAAACAACTCATCTCACTTTAGCTGATGATAAAACTGCTACGTGCGATAACATCGCCACAGATGTTAAAATCTCCCTGGCCGATGATAGGAGTATCACTACTCACGCTGTGATAGTTAAGATGTCACAGAAGTACGACATTATAGTCGGAATGAGTAATTTACTCACTCTAAGTATAATCGTAACTGGTCTACCAACTAACATAGATCCATTAAAGGATCAATCAGACGATAACTGTCTGAATCCATATAAGCCCCCGTCCAAGGCATTAATACCTGACTTTACGGACAAAATTATGGATCGGATTCTTGTTAATAAGAAAATAAAGATCACAGATTGGGCAAAATTCCGCTTTAACGACGGATATGTCAGCCTTGACTTAACTAAGGTAGACTTTACACAGTTAAAGTGTCCCTTAAGGAACTATGTATCCGGGAGACACGAGGCTGTTGTAGAAGAACAAATTGAGAAATGGCTAGCAGATGGTGTGATAGAAATTAACTATCAACAAACCCCAGTTAACTTGGCACTGCTAGCCGTAGACCAACATAACTCTGACGGATCGTTTAAGAAAGACAGAGTATGTTTAGATATGAGTCCAATAAATAAATTATTGCCGACTCATAACTTCCACTTACCTCGTATTAACGAGCTACTGCGAAGGATGGAAGGTGCTACAGTGTTTACAACTATAGACCTTACACAAGGATACCATCAAATGCAGATATATGAACCCCATCGTAAATACTTTAGCTTTACGTGGAAAGGCAAACAATACCGGTTCAGAGGTGCACCTTTCGGGTTACACTCTTTACCAGCATTCTTCCGACAAGTTTTGGAAGAAATGTTTGCAGACATGCCTAACGCGCAAGTCTATATAGATGACATAGTCATCTTTTCTAAGACTACAGGCGAGCACGCCGCATTAGTCAGACGAGCCCTTAAGAGACTCAATGAGCAAAACTTCAAGATTAACGAAAAGAAATGCCACTTCGCAATGTGCGAAATACAGCTCTTAAGCTACCATATATCTGGGGAAGTTATTAAGATCGACCCCGGTAAGATAGAACACCTGTTAGATTGGCGAACACCAACTACAGGAAGAGATGTTAACAGCATGTGTGGGTTTGTAAACTTCTTTTCAGATGGAGTACCACACTTAGCTGACTACCTTAAACCTTTTGGACACTTAAGATGTCATAAAGGCAAACTAGGAGACTTGTGGACTAAAGAGTGTGATGACGCATTTAAAGCGCTCAAACACGCAGTCCAACAAACCCCAGTTGTACAAGGGCCAGTCGATGGCGTGCCGTTTGAAATAGCAACGGACGCATCAGACGTAGCCTTAGGAGGAGTATTATATCAGGTTATAGATAACAAACCTAGATATATACAATTCTTTAGTCGAGCAATGAATGCTTCACAGTTGAATTATCCAACTGTTAAACAAGAGCTATTAGCCATAGTGGCAGCTCTAACACACTTCCGAAATTACTTATACGGAACAGCATTTACGTTGATGTGTGATCAGAAATCTTTTGAATATATGAAAGAGATGAAACCCGACTCGCAATTACTGAGTCGCTGGCATGATACAATATCAAAGTTTCATTTTGATATAAAACATCTGCCAGGTATACATAATCATTTACCGGATGTGTTATCACGCTTCGTACCGGACTTTAATAAATATGTACGTGAGTTACTAGCCACTGACTGGAAGTGTAATCCCAGGTAGTTTGAACTGGCTCAAAAGATATATGGGCCACATACCATAGATATGTTTGCTGCACATCATAATGCATAACTATCGAATTACAGGACTTTAAGACGCCTTTCAAATAGACCTCTCCCAACATAATGCGTGGGCTAATCCACCATGGCAGTGAATTGCCCAGCTATTAAATTATGTTCATATACATAAAGCTACCATCACGTTGTGTTGCCCATTACGGAGTAAAGATCCATGGCT
>NW_014037922.1:0-5450 GCF_001186125.1 Sphaeroforma arctica JP610 | reverse complement strand
TATTCTATTAATTGTAGTGATCATTATTTTTCTTGTTGTGTATATATTCTCTTACATGTTTATATGTGTAGCACGAATATGGTCATGTCTGCATATTCGCCGCGAAATTGGTTAAAATGGAGTACAGCACACTCCAATTTATTATTATAATATTCACATACAGATATGTTAGTACAATTACAGTTATATGTTCGCAGACATATGCTGATACAAAAAAAGACTCATCTTCGCATCCATGTGCTGATAGATTAACAGACATATATTCACATGCATTAATGCAAACGCAAATATACATGCACATACATATGCTGCTACGAATGCATGAAAACATTCAGGTACATACGCTAATACAATTGCAGTTGTCTCTTCGCATATTTATGCTGGTACGATGCAGATTTTTGTGAATAAACACCCATTTACGCGTGTGAATAAACCCAAACTGTGGATTTGGGCGTCCCTGTACATTCGTGTCTTCAGCTAGACTTATCAATGGGTGCGAAAAATCAATTGTCTAGCAGATTCATCTTGTTTTTAAACATGGTGTATCACACTATAGCCGCGTAGATGTTTCAATTCCCTTCAGTTTCAATTCTACACGTTTACTTTATGACAGACACACTCATGTACAAGTACACATAATATATACTCGTTTTCACCCACACATGCACGCACTCTTCAAGGCGTCTATGTTAGGACTATCTGTGTACACAGCGTTTCCCGCCAGCCAGCCAATACTTGCTCAATCATCTCAACTTATTTTTTTATTGACTTTTGCTCAACGCTCACTGCGTATCCACTGTATAGACAAGTGTACCGTGCTCAGTAGGGTCGTCTGGTACGTCATATTGACCTCGTAGTCAGGCGCATCACTAGACTTGCAAATGCATGTACTCATCCTTGCCAGACTCAGATAGTCCTGGCATATGTACAAGGGCAGACAGCGATTCTGGGATGTATTTCATCGTATTGTATGGGCTTTCGATGCCAATACAAATATTCATCTTTTTTTAGGTGGCACCCGTTTTTTAAGTCATATGGGTCGCAAATACAGCAAAGAAGCAGATCGGGTTGTCTCTGACAGTATTCGCATCGCGTACACCACTCCGTTCCGACAGTGCTCCATCACAAGTTGAACAACGAAGCTTTCATAAAACTTTTGCGTTTTGATGTTAATGCTTCATTGGGCTTCTAGCGCGAAATAATGCTATACATCGGGATAGTAAAGGTTCAGCATAACATAACAAGTATGCAAATCCTCAGCAAAGTACATTACCCAATTTTACACACCCATTCCTAATTCCACCTCAGGATTACGGACGAGAAAATGGCTTGCATAGGGTGAATACTCCTAAATACTATACATAATAGTTGACCTTCATAAAAAACGTGAAAGCTCCACAAAACAAGCAAATACCTTATGAAACTACGTGTAATGCAGCGATATCATTCGGGTCGTCAAAAGCTTCGGCTGACTCCCATGTTGGATCACCTTTCCGCCAGCGAAACAAGTATTCTGTATTCCCTGTGAAATCATTCTGTCTATGTCGAATGATGTAACGGAACGAGGAACTATCCTGCCACATTTGATCTTCTAAAGGTTTTTTGGTGGCTCTATGGACTAATCGCAAAAGTTCCACTATCACTGGTTTACCTTTGTAAGTATCTGGAAGTGAATCATCCTTGTGTGTCAGTTCACATCCTTGTCCCTGTCTGGCTTTGACAACGTGTGGTGCAAACATTGGTCGCATTGCTTTGGTTGTGCGACCTTCGGACCGTACCATTACCACATCCCCTGGTTGAAAGGCGATAGAATCGTAAGCATAGAGGCGGTCAACCTGCCTGGATAGTGTGTCTGCATATTTCTGCGTGACCTTGTAAATCGTCGGCAAGATAGTGTCGTGCAAACGATCCAGCCGGTGTGCCCAAGCCTCATTGGTGACCGGCTGATTCCCCGGAAGGTCATCCGTGAAGTCAGCAAACGGAACATGACGGCGACCGAAGTAAGCACTGAATGGTGCTGTCTTGTGTCGCCGAGATATTCGGAGGTTCTGGCACAGCATAATAGGTGGTAGTCGGACATCTCATGCCGTAGGTAAAGATTCACATAGCTTGCGAACTCCTTCGTGTATGTCTCTGTGTCTTCTCTCTGCTGCTCCCAGAACCTGAGGACGATATGGTGGCGATTTCGCATGCATCACTCCAACTTCTTGAGTTATTAGTTTAACAATCTTGTTCGAAAACTCGCCTCCCTAGTCTGATTGGATTTTCCTGGGAAAACCATGTTCCCCAAACACCTCCATAAGTTTCGATGTCACCACTTCTGCTGACTTCGTCGCCATTGCTCTTAATATCGAGTAACCCGTTGCTATATCCAAGACGTGCAATATATATATATCGATTTCCTGCTGCTGAAACTAGTGGCATTGGAATCATGTCGACTTAAATATGATCCCACGGATACTTTGCCGTTATATTAATCATCGGATGAAATCCCTTTCGTAACACCCTCTGTCCTAGACATGTGCGACAGTTTCTTCTAACTGGTTGTGCAAGTTCCAGAGCGTTAGGCCACAAATGTCCGTTCTGCTGTAGTTGAGCAACTGTATCCTCTTCTCTATGATGCCCAATCTCATGCTGACACAAGGTGAGCTGTGTGCGACGGCTTATCTCTTCCTCATCTGGTGAATCCGTCATGGCTACTTCCGAGGTAGCGATCGATACTAGCCGAGACGTATCTAATGGGGTGACTTTCGATACTGAGGACGGTTCGGCATATCCCAATCGTGCTGAAAACGTCGCTGGAAGGCTGTATCCATTGCGTGGGCCTACTCTGGCAATGACTGTGTGACCCCATGGTGTCTTGCCGCTCGCATACTTTCCGTATTTGAGGAAGGAGTGCGCTGTCCTTGGAACTAATACTGGGTCTCTTTGTAGAAGCGACTTGAAAAACTAGAACCAAGGCTCGTGGGGCGCCCACGGTAGACTCACCGTAGCTGTGGCCCTCTCTGATCGTATCTTGCGCAACATTCTATGGATTAATCTCCATGGTGGGTTCATCCATCCGTCTATATCTTTCCAACAATGTGCAAACGCTCCACCCCGGTCATCGTCGGTGTAGTAGCGTGGCAAATGATGATCCTGTTGCGAAGCAAATACATCGACATTATTCTCACCCATAATCCGTTGCGCTTGCTCAATGTAATCTGGAAAAAGTTGCCAACATTCTGCATATAGTACCTCCGGATCCTCAGTCTCAACAGTTCCTTCATGAAGCCTAGACCACGCATCTGGTAGCACGTTCTCTATAACCGGGATGTGCGAGATAGTGAAATTGAAAGGCGCTATGATGTGATGCCATCGTTGTAGCATCGGATTCAGCTTTAGCTGTGTGTTCATATACACCAATGCTTTGTGATCAGTCAACACAGAAAAGCGTTGACCTTCGAGATGATCCCGGAAGTGTATGAGACCATATACCAAGGCCAATAATTCCTTCATGGGTGTTGCGTAATTGCGCTGTGCTGCGTTGAGGGTCTTGCTGAAGAACATTAGGTATTGTTTCTTCCCTTCTATGGTCTGGAACAATGCACCTCCAATACCGTACTTGCTTGCATCCGTTTCGAGTTGTAAAGGTACTTCGTCGACGGGAAATTTCAACACTACTGCCTCAACTATGGCTTGTTTCATGCCATCCCAAGCTTGCTGGTGTCTCTGTTCCCACCTGTCTCCAATGGTTTCCTTAGGCCTCAGTCTTACGAATTCTCGGAGTGGGGCAACTACCTTTGCAAAGTTTGGTAGGTGCTCGTGAAGAAAATTGGCTAATTCCAAGGCCGATGCAATGCCTTTGTACTTCTTCGGGGTTGGTCAGTCAATGAGCTTGGCCTGCTTTTCATGGCAAATATCAATTCCGGCCTTCGATACTCGCTTCCCTAGGATCATGACTTCCTTGACTGCAAAATGACATTTTGAAGGGTTTAGTTTGAAACTGTGGTACGTCAGCCGCCGAATGACCTCTTTCACTACTCGCACGTGTTCCTCGTAGTCATCTGTTGCTATTACGATGTCGTCCAGGTAGTAAGTCCTTGCAATATCACATTCAGTGTACGCTGAAACTGCTGCGTCAGTGTGTGTAGTCCAAATGGCGCTGATGTAAAAGAATACTGGCTCTTGCCATGTGTGAAACTGAATAGATATTGAGAATCAGGGTAAATTGGGAGTCGATGGTACGCTGCGGTTGGATCCAATGCTGTGTAATATCTCTTCCCTTTGATGTTACCAATGATGTCGTTGATACGGGGAATAATGAACTGATCCGCCGGTATTAATGCATTCACCGCTCTGAGGTCCAAACACACTCGCACTTTCTTTAGTTCTCCAGATTGAGTATATTCTGGCACGGCGATCAAGGGTAAGTTAACGGAAGTGGCTGTATCCCTTTGAACTATGACCAAATCTTGAATCCACTTCTGCACCTGTCTATCTACCCATGGTATCCATTTGTCTGCTACAAAGTTCCTTACTGCCTTCCGCATCCTTGCCGCTTGATCTGGTGTCACTGGCAATCTAACTTCGCCTCCTTCCAGTCTGCACCTGTCCTTTTCTCGAATACAGTCGTTGTCCCTCAATTCCTTGTCTAGTTCCAGGCGAACACCCGTTTCCTCGGTCAAATCTGGTGGTCGTCTCAACGGTATTGGTTCGAATAGTTTGTCTAGCTCCGTTGGATCTATGGGTGAGAATGGCGATTGAAGGCCTCCCACGTATAGCCCTAAGCCAGACATAAGATCCTGGCCTACGATCGCGTCCATAGCCGGTGATAGATTCATTAGCTCGAAAGACTATTCTGTGAGCTCTATACCATATCGTACTGGAGTTTGTACATTCGCCGTGTACGAAGACTGCGATCAGCTAGGTATATATAGGATCCCTCCGGAGCCGACTTAATTTGCAATCCCCAATCGTGTGCGGATGTCGAATCAATTCAAATTCTATTTGCCCCAGAGTCCACTAACGCCTTGCATGTCGTACCGTTAATCAGGATAGATATGAATACTCGATTGTCCATTGAAAGTAATGGATCTTTAATCGATAGTATCATAGGCGTGCTAGACGGGAAAACTAAAGTTGCATCTGCATCCGACACCCTTACGTCCTATTCCTGATCGATGCCTATGGTCTCCCACGTTGCATCCTCTTCCAACTCACCTTGTTCGTTTTCGACTGGTTGCGCCAGTATGGAAGCAATGTGTGTGTCTGTAGGCGTGGTCTCCTCATGCTCCGTTTGCTGGTCGTCCGAGTCTATCAGAGCCGTAATGGTGTTGACCGCGGGCAAACTCTTATTGAAGGATACGCCCTGCTTGAATCCTCGGCCCGAATTGGATGTGAATCCAACCCGTTTGTTAGACTGGTAGTGCTTGCAGGAAGGAATATGCCTGAAGCTGGGTGGGGCACCC
>NW_014037923.1:0-5452 GCF_001186125.1 Sphaeroforma arctica JP610 | reverse complement strand
ACTATATATATATATATATATATATATATGTTTATATGTGTGCCATATACACACCGTCATATATCTGCATTGTCAATACACAAAAGTACGTTTACTCTGCCTATAACCACAAAAACACCTACCTTCTCTCACCGCGCTGCTATCCCCGTTTGCAGCCGAAGTATAGGATCGTGTATTCTGTGACGAGCTCGAGTCAGCAAATAACACCATATCCTCGTCCCGATATAAACACACAGCGGAAAGCGGGCAGTTCGGTACATTCAGGTCCGTCCGCACCAACGAACACGTGGCCGAGTCAAACAGCCACACAATCACCTGCCCGTCGCTGCACAGGACACTCACGTAGGGATCGGCGATGTCGGCGGAGATGATACTTATCTCGCCATGCGTGTGTGTGCTTGCTTCTGTGTTGCTGTGTGGGTCTGTGCCGGTGCTAGGACCCTTAGGCGCGTCTGTGAGCAGAGGTGTGTTTGTGTCTGCATGTGTGCCGGTGGGTGCGGCGTGACTGTGCCGTTCTGTGAGAGTGTCGCTGAGAGTTATGTCCTGTAACTCGTCCAGGTCTCGCAGCAGCACCAGTCCTTGCGGATGGACCTGCAGATGAGAACGGGTTCAGAATTTAGGGCTAGGGTTTAGGGTTTGGGGTTTAGGGTTTGGGGTTTGGGGTTTAGCATGCCGCGCCAAATGACGGGATATACATGAGTGAACACTGAGGAATACGAGGCCATTGAACAAGGACTAACGCCCAGGGGGTCCGTAGAACAACACCACCACGCCCAATGATAGACTTGCAGTACCAGTCAAGTATGGATCATTTACCACAGGCAAACGCCTCTCATACCCAGGACACGTTTACAGTACGTATATGCACATATACAGTACACGTATACAGTACGTATATGCACATATACAGTACACGGATACAGTATGTGAACATACCTGCAGGATGAACCCGCGACTCCCCACATTGGCAACTAGCAGGGTTTGCACACCGGCGTGGAAGCTATGCGGTTCAGCTTTGACCTGAAGAGATGGTAACAAGTGATAGTGTGTGTGTAAAGTGATAGTGTGTGTGAATAAGTATAAATGGCGCTGTGTACAGGTATAAATACATCCATGGGGCGCAGGCGTTGGGAAAAATTGATGTAGCATGTACATATTATTGTGAATTGGCTGAGAGAAAATACGAAAAAACCTTCCTAGGCGCGTAGGTCCTATTATAATTCGACAATATAATCAAATTCACAACCAAATAAATATGACATATATATAATCACATTCTCAACCAAATAAACATGACATATAAGCGCTGATAGTAGACAGCCGTGCATGTCACGTACACCCGGTTGGTCTCCCATTCAATCAGCCTAGACACCAGACATCTCATAGCAGAAGCGCCTACGGATTACATACAGCAGCCGCACTCCCAACCCTAGACCCACAACGCGTACTATGTTAGTACCGAACTGCATATGACCAGAAACACTTGGACGCCCTAGAGCCTATGGGCTTTACCTGGGCCAACTCCTCGTCGGTGCGTAACACCATGGTACTGTCATCGGTGGACAAGAACAGGTAGGAGTGAAACTCGTTCTTTTTCTTCTCTTCTTCATCTTCCCTTTTGCTGTCCGCATTTCCTGCTTTATTGTCCACTATGGGGTCTTCGCCGGTACGTCCTCTGCTGCCGTAGACAGCCCACATGGCATTGCGTGTTTCGAGCGGGAAGGTGGTCAGCACCTGGATGTAGTAGTTGAGCATGTATTTGTTAGAATTTGTCTATTAATTTATATATATATATATATATATATATATATATGTACTATATATATATATATATATATATATATAATATATATATATATATATATATATATATATATATATATATAATAATATATATATATATATATATATATATATATATACATATATATGTATACTTATATATATATATGAATACGTATACAGATGCATATATGTGTGTTTGCATGTGTATACATATTCATACTTACACACGCATACACATTATATATATATATACATGCATGCATATATATGTATATATATATAAGTATATGAATGCATGTGTATATATGTTCAGAATATATATATATATATAATGTATATTCATATATATATATAATGTATATTCATATATATATATAGCTATATAATTTTATATATATGTACATACGTATGTATGTATTTATTTATATTTATATGTGTATATATATGTATATGTATATATATATGTATATGTATTTCACATACATTTATAAAGGCTGAAACAAAGCAACGGTAGCTTTAAAACAGATACACACTGGTCGCGCGTGCTTGGACAAAATGTTAAATCCAAGGGCTTCACGCATGGAATCAGAAGATATTGATCACTACAGCAGTACAATTATGTCATTGAGATCTTGCTCTAGGTAAAATATCATAGGACATTATCTGACCAGTTCAGATATATTTTCCGTGATGGTTAGTAAGGGTACTTTCCCGTATATTGAATTTTTAAAACTGAAGCCTTTTCTGCTATTCTCGAATGAAATATCTCTATTTTTCATACTGAAGCATGTTCTGCTATTGACAATGTATTTATTTTATTTCTGAAACTGACCTACTGACATAAATAGATGGAGGTCTTGTACTAGTCATCTCACTTGCTCTGGTTATATCTCATCCATTGCACTGAAGAACCTTTCGATATTAGTACATCGCAATCTAGGTTATTTTTAGCGTGAATCAAGTTTATAGCGGTCTCCATTCATAGCCTTATCGCCAAGCCAGGTAACTCCCCATTAATTCATCTCTGGTTGACTAATTCTGCACTCTAATATTGGTATAATACGCACTGATCAGTATTCAGACCAATACCACGCCGTGCTTCCGTATATCCGTTGATGCTACAAGTCGTTTTCTAACTTGTCAGCAATGGATCATCTGTCGTTGTGGATAGGCCTGATTCGCCTCCATCGGACCTCACAGACAGCCCTTGTCTGCGAGTACTCATAGCTAAGAAGATGTATCCCACAGCGTTTCCGGTTAGGAACAGGATGGAGAGGATGGTGGTGAACTCGATACACAGGAACACCGGGACAATCGAGCTGCATGGAGGAGGGATACAAGTGCACAGTCAATATGGCACAAGTGTTGTACTGGAAATGGTCACTGTAGCACACTAATTGTACATATCATAGTACATACAACACACTTATGGCACATACAATATACCTCACGAGGGTTTCGGATTGAAAAAAGTAAAAGAGTGTGGTCGTGAAGTCTATTCTATGCACACGAATACTCGGACAACCAAGCTGAAATAGGTGAGAGCACGTGTACGTTGATAGTTCGGTACAATTATACTGGTGTGGAGAATCCGTTGATCATGTATGAGGCAACGCACATGTATTAATTTCAGTTCAAGTGAACGGATTGTTTCTTGCAGCGTTTTCGACTAAAAGTATAGTACAGAGTAAGAAAGAGAAAACAATACACTACAACACCAGAACATTTAAGCTACATACAGCAAACAACTGTATACTTCGTAAAGAGCGGGTTTGAGAAATAAAACTGGATATACGCTTAGGTGAACACACTATATGGGCATCAACTTACAAGATACAGAATACAGAAGACACCCTGCTGCCACAATTGGACCCTATCAGACCAATGCACAAATATTGAATACCCGGAAAGGCCAACTAGTGCATGAAAACTCCCACTATGACTTACGCGGTATAGAAGACCCCCTTCTGCCAGCATTTGACGCCGTCGAACCTGGCATGCAGGCCCTGTGTGAACTCTGAGATGCGATAGATCAACGGTGCTTCAATCACAGCAGTCACCATCGACATAAACCTGGCAGGACAGAAAGGTACACATGAGGCTAGCATAAGTAAACAGCAGACTGATAGTGTGTGTATATTATGTAATGGCATCTATATCTGGAATGAATGCTCAGGATATCAGTACAAATCCCTTGATCTGTATACACAGTCCGTTTGTAGGGGGGGGGGGGGGGGGGAGTCAGAATGACCCGCCGTTTGATAACGTAGTGTGGTGTGTGAGGAAGTACCGTAGTATATAAAGGGATGTAACGGACTAATTGATCCAGCATCACATGCGAGATAGTGGTATGCTTGTTGTGTGGTCAGTTTACAAGGTATATATCATGATCAGAATGTAATGAAGTATACATTAAACCCAAGCGTTGTACTATTTGAAGCAGTGACGATTGAACTCGGATAGTCGCTTATACCATCGTTACGCATGAAAACGTTCCCTGCGTGCATCGAAAGCCTTTACAGATGATTGATCACGCCTTCGTAACAATATGAGGAGCCTAAACCATATAGCATAAAGTATACTATATATGTCTTCCGACAGACTAGCGTTACCGGCGCAATAAACATCGACAGGCTTTCCCACAAAACAGGATACTTGCAGTCTATACAGCAGCACAAGGATAAGGTAAGGATACGACTTCGAAACTACCAGTGAACATAAGCATAAGTGAACAAAGTTAACGCTCAGGCTATATGCATGGCCCTTCATATGCAGGTGCTTGGAAGGTACATTATTTACATGCGGGTAGAAATACAGACGACATACTTCAATGACGATTACACTCAAATCCAGTCAAAGTGGGTAACGACAAGTATCTGAAACCACAACTGTACAATCCCTTTCGAATTGGCATAATGTGTATATAACCAGAAAGGAAGGAAGAAAAGGTGGGTATCTGGCATCGACATTGCGTGCATCCCTATACGTGTACGACACTTACACGATGTAGCAGTCACAAAAAAACAACAAAAGAAATGTAAAACTAATTCTATATCCAAAAAGCGGCAATGCATAGACAACTGGTACCTTTTATATGCCCACGAGGGGAGAATAAGAGGTACCAGAAACTGGTAGTGTCGAGATGGTCCTGCTCCGTAAAGAACACTGACATTATGCTTGTTCTTAGAAGAAGAATATAACAGGTTTCTGAAACTGTTGCCGTGCACATGCGTCTGCTACGACTATCGAAGTTTGTGACACCTAAATGTCAACATACTTTTTCTTTCTAAGTATAATCAATACAGTGGACATAGATCTGCTATGCATATATTGTTTACGTCATGTATATGCCACCAGGGGGATAGCTATGTGACTGAGTACAATACATTGTACATCAGCTTGATAAGCATCTGATAACATTATATAAAATGAAGCACTGGACCCATAAATATACGTACCAAAGATGTGCATCAGACACCCAAACATTATAGACGCCCGCAGACTTGCGAATGTATAAATTAGAAACATACACTATATACATGCCCACGAGGATGCACATAGGATGGAAAGAAAGCATCGCCATAACGCCAGTGAAGAAAAGTCCTGGGATGAAAAAAAGACGATTATAAATGAGCATGTGAGGAATTACAATATATACAAAATACAC
>NW_014037924.1:866-5457 GCF_001186125.1 Sphaeroforma arctica JP610 | reverse complement strand
CTTACATATATATATACTTACATATATATAGATATATAGATATATAGATACATAGAAATAGAAATAGAAATATATATATACATATAGATATATATATATATTTATACATATATATATATATATATATATTCTGATAGATACTTACTGGTACATCTGAGCGCTTGAGGCTGATTTAAAGGGCGTGTGTCCACATAGCATTTCATATGTCAGTACACCCAGGGCCCAGCAGTCCACTTCTTGTCCGTAGCCTCTATTTAATATGACCTGCGGAGATAGATACTCTGCCCCTTCCTCATCCCACACGTAGGCCTCAAACGTCGATTCGTTGGGTTTTAATTTGACAGAGGATCCAAAATCGACCAGTCTGGATACAGAAGAAAAAAAAACCCGTATTTGAGTGCTTGTGTTTGCATGATGCTCTGGGGGAGAATATAGGGTTGTATAGATTATAAGTAGCCTGAGATACAGAGGAAAACAATATATTTAGGCTGTTATATATATATATATATAACATCATAAAATCTCATATATCAAAACAAATTGACCCGAAATTCTTGTCCAGGTGAAAGAGTGTCGGAACAGTGGCACGTGGTATATACAGGCCTACCCAACAGTTATTGAGTCACATCAGACTACATCTAGTCGTAGCAGCCCAATTGTTCGACAGGACGCAATCTGACACTCACCTACAAATCGATGAGAACTAGTATGTACATCTCTGTATTTAACAACAAACACATACCTACATACACTTACACACATTTATACGCTACCTCATGTTTTTATCTCCACCCGGCAATAAACTATTTGCCCTCTGATCGCTGTAGGCAGAGCTCAATTGGTGCATGGGCTGAAGTGCGAGTAGAATTTCCGCCATGTAGGATCCTACTTACATATGCATATACATGTATATATACATATACATATACATATACATATAAATATACAAATACTTATATTCATATATACATATACCTATACATTTACATCAGAATGTACATGTACATGTACATGCACACATACATATACGTATATACACATAGGTACCGATATACATATACATAATACATACATACATACTTACATAATACATACATACATACATACATACATGCATGTGTACATACATACATACATACATACATACATACATACAAACATACATACATACATACATACATACATACTCACACACATATATATATATATACATGCCTATATACCTACATACATATCACCAATAACTTAGACCTACCTGATATGTCCATCGCCACCTAGCAGCACATTCTCTGGCCTTAGATCCCTGTAGGCATACCCCAATTGGTGCATGTGCTGAAGTGCGAGCAGTATCTCCGCTACGTAGAAACGCACAATAGGCTCTGCGAACAGACCCTGGTCGTGCATGAGGTAATCCAACTCACCTCCAGGCACATACTCGGTCACGAAATAGAAGTTATTGTTGTCCTGTGGTTGTTGGCGGGGAGGTGAGGTGAGATGGGGTGCTTGGGTTTAGTATGTTGCGAACGCATTAGCCAAAGGAAGACAAAATCGTACATTTATCTGACAGGCACAAGGGTTCAGTTGTATCGATTTGACAAGAGAGATAGACGTTTATTGTTGTCTGCAGTGGGAGGTGATTGGTTTTAATACCTCGAAAACGCCCGTGGGGGGTAGGTATACGTTATGATTGTACTACCAGCCGAAGATTTCAGTTGTACAGTCTTGACATGAGAAATAGAGGCTGGTGTTGTTTATATGTCCAGCAAAAACATAAATATGTGAAATATACGGAAAACATAGTGGGATAGGCAACATCAACATGTGAGACATGACGCAAAACGTATGGGAACACAGTGGGAAATGCAATAAGCAACTAAAAACCCTAACCCTAAACCCTAAACCATACAGCAGGAGATGAAGTTCCTATCGGCTCCACCCGAGCAGACCGAGAGACGCGAATAGGGCTACACGCACTCGATACACACAACAAGACATACGACAGCCGCTGACACACTAGGAACACACAGTGCAATCACATACAACACACCACAGCTGAAACAAGCGGTAGCATTTAGACAGACTAACCCCTGAACCCTAATCCCCAACCCTAAACACATAGCCTCCTATCTGTGGTATACTATACAGCCTACAATACATTTCTACACACCTGGTACAGGCAGCAGCATTTACACTACCGATGCGACATTCACGGTAGTAAGGTGCTGACACGTATCAGCACTTCTTGAATATATATGCCAGTACATAGAGTATGATCCCACACACCTGCAACACCCATCTACCAGAACCTCACAGTCGAGAGTGGATGTTCATTCCCAGTATTTCATATATACAACAGAGTTTATGGTATATCCACACACACCTACAACACCCATCTACCAGAACCTCACAGTCGAAAGTGGATGTACATTCCCATTATTTTATATATACAACAGTTTATGGTATATCCACACACACCTACAATTCGCAGTGGGATGTTCACTACACATGCGAGATTCACGGTGGAAACGTGCGTTATGCAACGTATCTTCACTCCGTTGATTCACTAGAACATAAAATGTTATCAGGTTGCAGGGTTGACTGTTTTAGGTATCTTTTAGGGCTTTAGGGTTTTAGGGCTCGGCTCCACACACCTGAAACACGCAGTAGGATTTGACGGTGAACGGACAGTTGGTGAGTGTAAGTCGCTGTAACAGTCTTTTCTCCATGCGGATAGCCTCCTTTCCCCCGAGCGTTGTCAGAATCTCTTTTGACACGGATTTGATCGCCACAGGCAACCCCGATAACTGTGGGAGATGAAAGAGTGATAATTGTAAATAGTTTCTATAAAAGTATAAACGTATTTGGGTAGATATGAATGAACACACACACACACACACATATATATATATATATTTATATATAATAAATATATATATATATATATTTATATAATATATATATATATATATATGTATATATATATATATATATATAATAAAATAAATAATAAATAATAAATAATAAATATATATATATATATATATATATATATATATATATATATATATATATATATATATATATATATAGATGTATATATACATATTTATATATATATATATATATATATTATATATATATATACTAATACAAATCGAATACAGAAGTATCGGTGCATTTACCTGGGTTTGGCAGTTGGGATGCTATTAGCTTGACCAGTGGTATACGCTCCTGTGCCTGTGAATGGATCAGCAGAACCATTGGAACTGCCAGAAGGAGCGCTTCCGTCTAATAAAAGCAATCAAATAGAGCATTTAGGTAGCATATAAATATCCATACTAGCAGCGACAGCAAGAGACATATGCGCAGGTGCATCGAATACTGCACTCGTACTTATGCCTCCCTATAAATAGCAGGATGATATATATATGTGTACATGTACATGTACAGGTACATGTTTGTGTCTATGTATATGTATATGTATATGTATATGTATATGTATGTGTATATGTATATGCATATGCATATGCATATGTATATATATATGTAAATGTGTATGTACATGTACATATTTATATCCGCAAATAACTACATACATATCACGGCATACCTGGTCTGTATCCACCGGTGCCTGTGAAAGGGTCGCTGGCACCACCTACCGACCCCTCGCCGATAGTAGTAGCGCTAGCGTTCTTGACAATAAACTGTGCAATTTCATCCAGATACTGCTGATTCAGCTCGTTCTGTGAAACAAGCCGAGTAAACCAGGTTTGAAACATAGACCAAGTTCTCCCAATGATCCATTTCCTTATGATGATTGACAAAGAACTCGCGCAACACACCGTGGGGATGCCTTAAGGATGTGCATATCACTGCAACACGCAGCACAAACTTGGTTTGCAAAAAGTGGACAATCTCATCCCAGCACCCCAGTGACTGGGTTTGGAGCTGTTCTCCCCAACATACGTACGTCGTTGATGAAGTCCTGGGCGGCCTCGTATGGATTCTGGTTGCTGTTGTAGGGCAGCTTGAGCGGGGGAACCCCATCCTGTATGTCCACATCGAACAGATAGTCGTACTCCTTCCCATTGTACACCTGCTTTCGCCCAGACCCGACGGCATCCACTACTTCGCCTAAACACTGCCACCCATTCACGACCGACCACTGATAGCATTCAACCTGTGGCAAGCGAGAAAGTGTGCTTGAATTGAATACTAAAATTGCTTGTGCATACTTATACTCGAGTGAGTTCGCACGAATCATGTTTCAGTGTATGTGAGTGTGCGAGTGTGTGAGTGTGTGTGAGTGTGTGGTGTGCGTAATCTGTGTATCCACAATATCCGCTACCTTGCCCAGACACGCATAGGAGAGAAGATAAAGTAAAACGTAAGCTCTTATTTCCACCAAAGACCTCACGGACATAAACGTGAATGCGATAGCACTCAAAAGAGAAACTTAAGTAAAGGGCGAAAGTATAAATTTGCGATGCCATATATATGTATATATATATATATATATATATATATATATATATATATATATATATATATTNTAGTAGTATATATATATAGTAATAATAAGACGTAGTAA
>NW_014037925.1:3626-5458 GCF_001186125.1 Sphaeroforma arctica JP610 | reverse complement strand
GGATCGGACCCCTTCACATCACCGCTGGCCTGGATACTGGCCGGGCCCTGTCCGTTCTGAGCGGGATCTGAGGCCGACTGAACTCCAGTGTTGTCTGTATCTGTCGTTGCTTGGCGTCGACGACGACGACGAGTGGCACTGGCCATATCAGTCTCATAGGATACGTCAACTAGTAAGCGGAGATCAAAGCCGGCACTATTGCCCAACCCAGGATTTGCAAACAACGCGTGTAAATCTTGATGGATCATATACTGGACTAGGAAGGTTTGATCTGCGGCACATAGACCTAATTCGTTGCATGTGAGTCCTGCTTCATAGACAACAGGGTCAGCACGTGTGCTAGTATAGTCAGTACCAGGAGTCAATGTTCCTGTGATCTGAGGGTAACTCTCGCCTAGGGTACCTGATGTATCAGCAGTTGTGTCGCTCCAGGCTCCCGGACCGGCGCTCTCTCGCACTTGACTTTGCACTATAGTAACCTTGGTCACATCCAGACCACTGAAGTCCACACGAGCGTACGCGAACTCTCCATATTCCAAAGCAGAAATTGGTGTGTCCCCAGCGGGTTTCGTCGTTTCTACACTGGTTATGGGATCAGTTACGGTCCACGTGGGTGCACCTCGCAGACGATTCTCAGGATCTACGAAAATGAATCTGTCGACCGTTACTGCGTTCTCGATGGTTACCAGGTCCGCATTGTCAGCACAGAAGTTGTCAGAAGCCAGCGTGAACTCAATGGTAGTATCTCTGTTTTGCTGATTAATCGGACAATCTGTCTCTGCCAATGTCTTGTAGCAATCGATTACTACGTCTGAGATAGTATATGTACCGTCCAATGTACACTGGCCATGCACGAGCTGGATATAGGCATCCTTTCTGCACCCGTTGTTATTTTTATCATAATCACCTGCTAGACAGTCTGGCATGTCAATGAAGGCCCCATTCGTTGCACCGCACGTTCCTGCGCCTGCATCCTCAGTGCACAGAAACGCTGTGTTGGATGTGCCCGCATTTGCAAGTACAGGATCCATGGTGAGAACGGAGTATGGGGTGCTAAGAGCATACGAGAGAGTTAAGTAGGAAGCTGAAGCTCCTGTGTTGATTGCCTGAGCTGTAAGGGCAGTATCGATTGCAAATGGCGAATACACTTTGACCTCGGCTGTTGTGGCGGCAACCCTGCTCAAAACAAGAATGCTTGTCGGGATGGTCACCATACCACTACGAGCTACTGTGTCCCCACCAACGTCTGTGGGTTCGGTGTATTCGAAAACGATATTCGACGAATAGTCTGCATAGCGCACGTCCATTTCATCGACATCATCAGACAGGGCGTAATCAAACCCGCAATCAGCTCGAAGCGAGGTAATTTTCATCTCGAACACCATGCGATCGGTGCATCCGGAGTCTACACTAGTTTGGGTGAATATCTCCAAGTTCGCGCCTAGAGTACAGGTACCCACGCTGAAGGATGTGAATTCACGATTGAGACCAGCCGGCCAATTGACAGTCCATTGAACACTTTCGTCATTAACGAGAGTGTTCAGAGTGGTGTGGTCTTGAGTTAGAGTGACATCATTTGGATTATCAACCGAGCCCGTGATATCAGCACAGCCATCATAGACCTCCGACGCTACTTGCGTAAAGCAAGTTGCATCACTGTAAAGCGAATCGCAGAGACATTTTTCACCAGCATTGGTGTTTAGTGTCAGCGAAGCACCTGCTTCAGTACATGCTGCTGATGTAGTGCCTATTAGAGCCACTCCAACTACTATGAGAGTTGGCAAGTAGTTCATGGTTTACGTTATACTTGTATTAAAATGTACAATTGTTTT
>NW_014037925.1:0-1186 GCF_001186125.1 Sphaeroforma arctica JP610 | reverse complement strand
TTCGTGATCTGACATACTGCATACCGGGTTTAGCTGTGTGACAGAGGCACTGTGGCAGACACAATCTGGGGGCACGATAAAATATCATATAAAATCCTGAGCTGGTTTGAGGTCTCGACATGTCGTCTGAATGTAGTGCGACACGACGGTCGCGACATGTCGTTAATTATCGGATGGCCCAAAAGGATTTTATAGTGGGCCTATTATGGTCCATTCTGAATGAGAGCGAGGTGCAGATCACTTTCTCATTTCAAACAACACAATACAATTTCTATCTATTAGTTGATATCTGCAATATTCCACCTATGTACATAAATACTGACAAAAATTGGACTGTCCCAGGGAGAAAAACTAAAAAGCCCCGGTAATTAAAGTGAACCTCAATGTCGCGTCATGTCGTGATTGTCGTCGGAATATAGTGCGACAAGACGGTCGCGACGTGTCGTCAATTGTCAAAGCCATAAGACGTGTCGTTCACCAGCTCAGGACAATATAGAGTATCACGAGTAGAGAGAGAAGGGGCGTTTTTTTTTAGAAGTGAATACAGAGAATATCAATATGACAATATCCAAGAGGAGCCATTTTGTTTTGTTTTTTCCTGTGATGAAATTGTGTTTGTTTATTTTTGATTGTTCACAGCAGGTTTGTATAAAATTGTTCTTTTTTCTGAAGGCATAAGTAGTGAGTACTCAGTACTGAGAGTGTCAAGGACAATATGTAGTCAGTATGTAGTCACTTTAAATGAATATAGAACACCAAACAGAGCATTTGTATGGAAATTTATATAGTATTAATAATACAGACAATTGTCTATTTTT
Source organism: Sphaeroforma arctica JP610 (assembly GCF_001186125.1). NCBI lineage: Eukaryota > Ichthyosporea > Ichthyophonida > Sphaeroforma > Sphaeroforma arctica. The sequence continues at coordinate 368 of NW_014037925.1, read as the reverse complement.
GTTTGAAGGCTATGAGACTATGTACATACAATTGTATTTATTTTTTTAATTGAACAGCTTTTTTATAAAAAATATAGCTCGTCAGTCTATATTCTATAAACTATGTAAATAAATATTTAGAGTGGAGCGAGGCGGAATACCGAATCTGACGTCAATCGGGAATAAATAACTGTTAGATTCCAATGGTGGCATTTACACGACCCCATAACAGTAAATAATAAAATAAACATCGACAAAAAAATCCCACCACAAGTATTTACATGCTGAATGCTGAACTGTTCTCCGTTCTGAACAAACTTTTTAAAAAAAATCTTAAAGAAATAGAAACGTATAAATAGCAGGCCAAAAACTTTGTATGTCGCATCCAC
>NW_014037926.1:0-5467 GCF_001186125.1 Sphaeroforma arctica JP610 | reverse complement strand
CATACACCCGAACCATCAAGCATGCACTAGACATAATTCAGTTCTGCACACGAGCCTTCAAGCTCACTACTGTCTGTGGACCACACCCATATTACAACCCCTCACTATGACCACATCTCTGCCATGCCATAGGGTGGTCATATTCCAGTGTGTCCACCATACTAGTCCGATGTATATCTACATGGACGTGGTGCTGTACTCTCACTCTGACCTGAAGTTCCAGCCTACACGCTACTACTCATGCGGCCAACTACGCCGCTCACTCAAATCACCACCGCCTGGGGATCTCAATGCCTTCCAATGTTAATGGAAGCATACCGCAACAGTTTTGGCAGGACCATCGTACCGCGCAGCCAACGCATGACCAGCACCACGAATCTTGTACCTCACCCAGTCACCTACAGCGAACGCTGGCACATCCACACGATGCAGTCAGCCGCCCTACGCTGAGACTCCTGCGCACGCAAATCACGCTGCACTGCAACCGCACCACGCACCATAGCCTCCGTACCACGCTCTGTTAACAGCATTGCCAGAACCCTTTCTTGCAACTGGTCTCGCTGAACATGCAGAAATGTGCGCCCCGTCATGTGAAAGTACGGGAAAAACCCAGTAATTGAGTTCACCGCCGCATTGTAAGTCCGGACCACCTCATAAACTGAGTATTTTGAGCCAGTCTTTCACCGTACGGATGAGAACCTCCGCTATCCCATTGACTTGGTGACGATCGATCGACACAAAAAGCGGCACAATCTGTCGAGCCTCACAAAATTTAACCATAGCATTAGTGTTGAACACAGAATCAGCGTCCATCGTGATCCTCTGCGCCACTCCCAGTGGCAACACTTGTTCCTCCAAGAAGCGCACAGCATCCCCAGCAGCAACACTAGGCAGAAAGACCCGAACTAACACCATAAGAGTAAGGGTATCCACCGTCAAGAGGGCATACTTCATACCCCCGCATTCGTAGTTGGGAATTGAACAAAATCCATGCCAATCTCAGCCATAACTGATTCCGGACGCTCCGGCTGCTGGAACAGGCCTCGAGTCAGTCCACGAATAGGAGAACCTCCTGACACGGCCCACAGCTACGCCTGACGTGCTCACACTACGCCCGCAAGCTAGTCCAACCCCACAACTCTTTCACAAGATGGATTAAGCGATCCGGTTCAACATGAGAGAACAACTCATGCGTATAACGCAAAACACGCATGACAACAGGACCCCCCACTTCGATACCATACAGCCCACATCGCACGTCTTCAAGAAACTCCCTTTCTGTGCGTGAATCAAAAACCGACATCCCAGGAGAAACATCCACCCCAGGTGCTGCCAACTGCTCCCGAGCCCTGGCCAACACAAACGCCGGCCCCTCAACCAGAGGTTCACCGCTAGCAGTCACCGCCACCTGATCAGCGGAAGCTCGCAACCGCTGCGCACGAGTCATGACAGCAACTGCACGGATCTGATGCGCATCAAACTCACGCGCGGCCCGACTCACGGACTCCTCCAGCACCAACTCTCCAGGCATGACAGTGGCCGTCATAAAAGTACATGAACCCACCCCATGCTCGAGTGGTCGTAGGGAAAAACTTCCTAGCCTGGGGTCACGTCCACACCGAACAGGCTTCGTAACTACACCAGCCTCTGCCGGAGCCACGCGATCCTGCACCATACAGGACTCCAAGTCACCCGGCCGTACCACCACCGCGCCAACCACAGCACTGATCACCGGCCGATGCGCTTCCACCATTGTCCAAAACTCATCAGCCAACGTGAAGTTCTCACACCGATGGCTAAAATGACAAATTAACGTCACAAATGGCGGCGGCGGCGGCATCGCCTCGCGCCCATGCTTAAAAAAAACACCATGCTTAGGCGGAATAACAATTGGCATATCCGCCAACAATGGTACCAGCTGCTTAAACCAAGCAGCCTCCGGATAATACGGCACTACGAGCGTCGCAGTGGCTCTATCTGACTTCACCCGTTGAACAACAGCATCCAACTTGGAGAACGGAGCATCTATGTACCAACGCCGTCCGAACCAAGTGTCCAAAGCAAACACCCTACCGTTTAAAGTGGGCGAGTAATATGGCACCATCAAGTTATTGCCCGGCAACACATACCCTTCAGTATCAACGGGACCAACCCTCTGCAACGCCCTGTCAAAATACTTGAGTGCCAACGAGTATTCTTCAGTGTCAGGCACCGTCACCAAGGGGTCTGCAAAATTCACACGCTTCTTGATCAGCGGAGACTCCACCTGCATAATCGGATCAACATGATATCCCAAACGAGACATCACATCCGCTACCGGATTATCTTCACCCGGAATATGCTTCAAACCCAAATTAAAGTCCCGCAAGACCTGAACATACCGACCCATACGCCTGCCCTGTACTGAATCGTCAAACTCATGCGGCTCCTTTTGCATCATAGCCACTAGCGGCTCGTGATCAGTATAAATCACCAAGTCGTGCACCGACCGCCTAACAATCCTCCAAGCTTTGTGCAACACATACACCATGGCCAAGGCTTCCTTGTCCGTAATGTGGTAGTTGAGCTCCGCAGCACTGAACTTGGAAGACCAAAAGCCTACCGGACAGAGCTCATTATTGCGCCGCGCAAACAAACCCCCAGCCACACTAACAGAATCACAGGCATCACAGTAGAGCTCCAGTTTGTCATAAAACTCCGGCTCAATCAAGACTGCACGTTCAGCCACACCCTTCAACACCGCGTCAAACGCTGACTGCTGAAGCAAACCCCAGGAAAAACAACAACAACAACGTCGTCTCTCAACATATCAGACAACGGTGCTGTGATCCGCGCATAGTCTGGTATATACTCAAGCCAAAACGTGAGAGTATGAAACCATGATTTCAATAAATCCTTCGTCGTTGGCCGAGGCATCCGCAAAATGGCCTCCAACCGATCCTCAGAGACGAACGCACCATTCTCATCGACCATCCGGCCCAAAGCCAGAAACGACTGTATGTGATACGCAAAACTAGACTTGGCCAACGACAATTTTACATTATACCTCTGACAGGCCGCCACCAGTACCACCAGAGCATCCTAATGCTCACAATTTTCATCATGCCCTGTACCAATATCATCAATGTACACCTCGTGATTAGGCACCCGATCCAAAAACCAACTCCATGCGTTTCTGCATAATCCACGAAGCCGGATTCGACCCCAATGGCATCCCTATGAACTTGCGAGGCCCCCACGGAGTCCAAAAAGTGGTATACTGCTGCTACTCTTTACTCAATTTCTGTTGACAGAAGCCCTGACCAAGATCAACAATGGTCCTATACTTGCGCCCCCTGACTGAAGAAAAAATTTGCCTCACGGTACCGGGTACGCCTCACACTCAAACTGTGTGTTAGTCTTCTTATAGTTAATACACAGCCGCCAGTCATCAGCAGTCAATGGAATAAAGCCAGGCTTCTTGTACACCAAATGCGGCATAGCACACCACTTCATATTCTTCATCTCTGACTTGGGCAATTTTTTTTCTCGAAATACCACCTCGATTCCAGTCACCAATCTTAACTTTCAAGATCTCCTGGGCATCCATATCCTTGTGACTATACACATGGTACTGCGGCACCGCATCAGCGCGCACCCGCAATACAACATCAGGCAAATTCACAAATGTCGAATTCCTTTTGTCGTAAGCAATCGATTTTATAGCTACCACCATAGCTTCAATGTCAGCTTGCGGTAGCCCAATTTCGTTGCCCAACACCCTCAACGGTCCTTCATCGAATAACTGAAAGTCCTTATTCAACTCACCTGGGTCTGTGCATATGTCACCCACCGGTAAGTCCACTGGCGCTAACACCATTGGAATCCGGGGCATAATGTGTTCCGCAACCAGGTCCAGTTCGTCCTCCTGGCGCATCCGTTCATCACGCTCCTTCGTCACCTGAAAATGCGTTGTCGCTGCTGCCACATATTGCTTCTGCATTACACTAGACAACGCACCCGTTACATGTACAATATTCATCTGACGCCGCATCCTCGCCTGCGTATCATTCCGCTCTGCCTTAGCTTTCCATGGACGACAATTTCGAGCCAAAGCCCTTACCCTCCATCCTTGCCTTGGTGTCAGCACAGTTTCCGGCTTGGCCAACACCTGCTTCCTTGGTAGCACTGCTCTCGCTACCAATCCAGGCTTCATTGCATCATGCAACAAAAAGTCCATCCTATCTCTATTCTGCACTAGCGCCAACCGCTTACTGCTATCCAACATCAAGTTTAGGCCATCCTTAACCATGGTATCGTGACCAATCAACACATCCGTCATCATCGGTAGCGAACCCACTACCAGCATCCTCAGCACAGGTTGCAAGAATCGATCGTGCCAACTCTTCATCTGCACTGGTGTCTTAACCATCCCTAAGGGTGCAACCGTTCCCATCTCAACAACACCTTCAAACGGCAGACCCATGTATCTAGCCACATCCAGACCAGCTCGGCTTGCCAACTCCTTCGTAACTAGATTGGGCGTAACACCCAAATCTGCATACACCGTTATAGGAATCCCTCCTATCTCTCCTGCGATGACACTACCTCTGTCAGCCATGGCTTTGTCTAACACTGCTGCCCCTACAGCACCTACCTCTGAAGAAGAACCCATTAGTCAGTTCATAGCCTCTGTGGCTGCAGGTTTGCCACAGTTAGCCCTACCATGCCCTCTTGTGTTACAGTTAAAACACACACGTCGCTCTTCATAGTCGTCCAGCCTACCACCTGTTCGACGCCTACGTGGCTTAATCCTCCTGGACAGCTTGTCGAATTTATCGTCTATCTTCTGAAACCTATCACACAGTCTGGTAATAGTGGCTACTAAATCAACATCCTCAAAGCCTCGCTTGGTGCCAGTAGATGCTCCATTTCCCTGCACCCCATCTCTATCTTGACCACCTTCATTCTGGTATGCCGACCTATTGGCCTACACCCTCCGAGGTGGTACTCCTCTTGCTGCATGCCTACACGATACAGACACCTTCTCTTGCACGTCAAAGTGCCCTACCACAAAGGTTAGGCCTCCCTGACGATAATGCATTCTTAGCACCGCTGCAGTCTTTGGTTCCACTTCCAAAAAGGGTGTCCCAAAACCTCGGCATCGCCTCATGCAGTTGGTCCAAAGCAATTCTCACAAATTTCATAAACTCTGGAAATTCATGCAATAGCCCTATGGCAAACCGGCCCAGTGTACCGAACTCCAACACCTGACTCATATAATCCGCCAGAATACCTGAGTTGTTGTTCCGACTTGTCATCTTCACCAGGCCCACTCTGATATTATCATATCTTCCAATAGTATTCAAGTAGCTGTGGCTCCCCCGGGCAGATTCCCTCTGAGCCAAAACGAAATCCTTCATGGCATCAAATAGGTGCTACCCAAGCTCTCTTCTCGGGTCACCTGCTGCTCCTGCCGCAGCTGCTG
>NW_014037927.1:3045-5474 GCF_001186125.1 Sphaeroforma arctica JP610 | reverse complement strand
TTTGTTTGTTTGTTTTGTTTTGTTTTGTTTGTTTGTTTGTTTGTTTGTTTGTTTGTTTGTTTGTTTGTTTGTTTGTTTGTTTGTTTGTTTGTTTGTTTGTTTGTTTGTTTGTTTGTTTGTTTGTTTGTTTGTTTGTTTGTTTGTTTGTTTGTTTGTTTGTTTGTTTGTTTGTTTGTTTGTTTGTTTGTTTGTTTGTTTGTTTGTTTGTTTGTTTGTTTGTTTGTTTGTTTGTTTGTTTGTTTGTTTGTTTGTTTGTTTGTTTGTTTGTTTGTTTGTTTGTTTGTTTGTTTGTTTGTTTGTTTGTTTGTTTGTTTGTTTGTTTGTTTGTTTGTTTGTTTGTTTGTTTGTTTGTTTGTTTGTTTGTTTGTTTGTTTGTTTGTTTGTTTGTTTGTTTGTTTGTTTGTTTGTTTGTTTGTTTGTTTGTTTGTTTGTTTGTTTGTTTGTTTGTTTGTTTGTTTGTTTGTTTGTTTGTTTGTTTGTTTGTTTGTTTGTTTGTTTGTTTTGTTTGTTTGTTTGTTTGTTTGTTTGTTTGTTTGTTTGTTTGTTTGTTTGTTTGTTTGTTTGTTTGTTTGTTTGTTTGTTGATTGGTGGACGTGTTTGAGCCATCTCTAGCCCGGCTGTCTGCGTGTTTGCAGATACGTCACCGCTATTAACGCAGATGTATCAGTGGACTCTACCAATGCACTACAGACGGTGTGACGTGGTATATCCCACAAACGGATCAGTAGGTATATCATTGTAAATGCACCTGATTTCTTGTGGATGAAAAAGACCATTTGCGGGTTAAGCCTTTTGTGCATGCATTCTAAGTACACACCCAAGAGACTGTCGATTGTTTTGGTACATCTGCATCTGTGTGCTGCGAGTGTCGCATGCGTGTCATCTAGTACAACGGTCTGTGGGGGTAGCCTTGCGAGTATGTCTATCTCTCATATGATGCGGTTGGTTGCTGCGAATGCACATACACAGTTTCCAACGCACTGTCGCATAGTGACAGATTGTGAACTGTCTACAGTAAGACTCGCATAGAATCACTCTCCACCACATGTACTTTAAACTAATCTGTAGTTGATGGAGAAGCATATACAATCCAATTGAACCTTTGGTGCCTTGGTAGGTGTCACTCGCTTTTTGTTACACCGGTAAGGCGTTTCCAGGCCTGAACCGCTGCTATTTGCAAGCGCAAGGAAACTCCCACATGTTGACAAGGTTGTCTTCTCCCGTCATCTCAGTCGTGGCGAGAGAGCACTCCGAGCTACCCACACCCAAACCGGTCACTAAGGTTCCGGACAAGGGGCAGAGACTGACGGATAAGCCCATGTCGGTGGTGAATGGTGCGGCAATGCTTGACTTCACGTTCTCGCCTACCAACCCCTGCAAGTTGGCAGCCGCATGTGAAGACGGGGTCACACGCGTGTGGACACTGCCGGAAGGTGAGGGGAGGTGCAGGTGAATGAATGTGTGTGGAAGTATATACCTTGTATATACCTTGTAGCATACCCCTCTCACTCAATGGCCAAGGGCTCAAAGACTCGAGCTGAGTCGGAACCCTCGTATGTTTGGCAGGGGTTGCGGGTGGCGGGTCATTTGTCACCACAGTTTGCGAGATTGTTGGACAGTTAATAATGGGTAGTTATTAATCAGTCAAATACTCGGATGACATAGTTGATGGGCAGTTGTTATTTAGTCAAATACTCGGATGGCATAATTAATGGGCAGTTGTTAATTAGTCAAATACTCGGATGACATAATTAATGGGCAGTTCTTAGTCACTTGTATGGATGGTACATGATCCTAACGCATTTTCACACATCACTTACCTACATATACCTACGGTTGTATGGATGGTGCACGATCCTAACGCTTTTGCACACATCCCTGCACACAATATACTAGGCACAGGTGCGGCTGCGGAGGATTATTCAGTGGACTCCATTGCGTCGGCGGGGGGTCATGCGCGAGTCGTCCTCCTCAAGGGCCACAACAAGAAAGCTCACCTCGTCAGATTCTGCCCCATCTCACACGACGTGATTGCTACCGCATCTTATGGTAAAGAGTTGGGTTGCTGTGTGTTCTTGTACTCTATCGTGTGTCGACTTCTGTATGGCAGGATATACATGTAAATGTATGAATGCAAACCACAGCCAGGTTTATTTTTGTCGCAAGGCTCGGCTACAGTCCCATACGATAACATCGTTATTATCTCATGCACATAGTGACTTGCATATGCCATGATGAACATATCACTGTTCAGATACGCTGTACAGACTCTGGTCAGATGCATGGTCGTGTTACAGAGGGTGGTTGCTCGTTTTACGCATATCCGGATTCCGAATCACCGACTGTCTTTCTCCCATTTTCATACTCCAAATACACCATGCGAGCCTTAAAGACACATAGTCTCTATCAAGTAAGTCTCATGGCTATGT
>NW_014037927.1:0-1064 GCF_001186125.1 Sphaeroforma arctica JP610 | reverse complement strand
AATACACCATGGAAGCCTTATAGACACATAGTCTCTATCAAGTAAGTCTCATGGTTAGGTACTCGTCTGCGGGTTCGATTTTCATACACAGCATGCAAGCTCCGATGCTCTTATCGTCTCGTACGGCCGCATGCGAGTGTCCAACTACTAATATCACTAATTAGGATGATTTTGTTGCGCGCATGTTCTTTAATCCACTACTAATATAGTCAGACGCGTTCCTCACAGATGATGACATTTGCATTTGGGACGCTACCACCGGCGAGTGCCATCAGACCATCCGCCTGGGAGAAGGGGCAAGGCCATTCAGTCTGACATGGTCAAGTGACGGGAACAGGATCGCTGCACAGTGTAGAGACGGCAAGCTGAGAATATTCAATAGCCTGAGTGGTGAATGCTTGAAGGTATGTGTGCGTGTGTGCATACACGTGTGTTGTGTTATCAAGCTCTGTGTGAGCTTGAATACAATAGCCGACTGGCGATTGCATATTAGTATTTGTGCACGGGTGTGTATATGCGAGAGTTGTAGCGAGATGTTCAGTACGTGTACTTGATCAGAAAGTGCAGTACCCTAAGAACCAAATGCATGTAGGTAAATGTGCGGGTGTGCCCCAATACTGAGTGTTGCAGCTCTGATGCGGGTGTGACATACCAAGTGTGGGTGTGCGCTACCACCGCTTATATATTCTTTTACGGATACACTGTCCTACTGACCTGTCACCCTACACGCACTGTCCTACTGACCTGTCTACCTACACGCGTTTCTTCACATGAATATTCAACCTTTCGATGTATAGGAAACGGAAGGCCACGATTCGATCAGGGGCGGCCGATTGTGTTATATGAACGACGATTCCCTGTTGGTTTCCACTGGATTTTCTAAGTATGTTTTCTGAGTGCCACAACTACGAAGGGTTGTACTCCCCACTCGGTACGGGGATCCGTTGCGATAAAATTTAGTGTTTCTTATGCAAATTCTCACGCAGCAAGCTGTCGGCAGAGCAAATTGCTTAATTTTGATCACGGCTTTTGAATCCTCCAACGTAAACTTATTTCAATTAACG
>NW_014037928.1:0-5476 GCF_001186125.1 Sphaeroforma arctica JP610 | reverse complement strand
TACTACAACGATATTTATTTATTTTATTTACCTCAAGGTCGGCACTTGAGTCGAGGTTATAATAAATTATACTATCACAAGAAGGTAGCGGGAATAGGTTACTCCTGATAATTGTCGACCATAAATACAATGCCTCGACACAAGTGCGCATGATGATACCTGTTTCAGTCCTGGAAGAAACAGAATAGTATCTTTCCCCCTAATGAACTCAACGCGAAGAACTAAAATTAGTATCATACCTTCTATTGATTTCAATTTGTATATTAGTATCATAGTATATACAGTCTTCGATACCCCATCTTATTTCTGCTATGAAGTCTGGACTCTGGTGTTCTGGTTTAATCATGTGTACCAGAGCATTCGGTATAAAGTGTAAACAGCATTGCAACGGTTATTAAGTGTATTGTGGCATATTATTTGTTCGATTTAAAAGGCTATCTTAGTTCTGCCGGTTACCTTGTGACGTGTGTGCTGCTGAATTGCTGTACCTATATATTTCAATAAAAAGTACACCTGAAATCAGTGAAAACTGAAGAAGATCAAAAGAACAAAAAACAAAACCTGTAAAAATCAAAAAAGCAAAAATAAAAAGCCAAATTATGACGGGCATGATTGCCGTAGCCAATGAAAGGCCCTCAAAGGAAACATTGCTGACTCAAAATAAACAACGCACGACTGCGCATTTGCGCAACAATGATTAATAATAAAAGCAGTGTGAGAGAACAAGCAACTTCAATATCAACAACACAAGAAGAAGAAGAGAGAATACAGAGTTCTAGCGAAGCTAACGTGTATTTAAAGTTAGCAGGGCTCAATCATTTAAAACATTAATTATAATCAGACACATGATCATTATCGCGCTTTGAATTGCAGGAATATATATACATAAATCAACATGGCGCATCTAGGACTCTCTTGGAAGGTAACTACCTCACTACCCCCTGCTGCTCTATGTTTTTACTCGTGTTTGCGATGGTCTAATTTGCTGCTCCTGTGCATTCGTAATCTGTGTATGAACTAATTTGGCAGCGGTGTATGATAGAATAGAAGGCCGTATTTGACCTTCTGTGTACTAACTAGCTGTAGCTCAGAAAGGTGGGTAAGTCACAATTGTGCACGTGTCCGAGTGTATACACTTGTCTGAGCTTCTGTGCTCAATGATGTCTGGCGTGCACATGCATAGAGGTTCTGGCTTTATTATTCAAAGGATCAATGTCAACTGTGTGGTGACTGGTATAAAGTAGTGCTCCCTAAGGTGCCATGTTCGTGCTTCTTATCGATCCGAGCTATGAACTGAGTTATTGTTGGATGCGGCGTACAGCTTTTTTTATCCGCTGGCAGTGCCCCAAAAATATTATGGCCGCGAGTGTCTTGTCTTACGATCTTATGTGGGGGTTTACATTCAATTCAAAACTCGAATACGAAAATTCCCAGTTGAATGCGATGTAAATAGCCTATTTTCGCTGTGAAACGCTGCTCCATAGACACACAGCACATGTAACCTGTTTCGCGCTCGATTCCTCCTTACTATCGAGCCTCTCTCTGGAATTGATCAGTGTAGCATCTCCTGCTACTCAACGAGTAGCGCTGAAGCGTAGCTCGATTTTACCCATACTTACTGCTCAACTCAACTTTTTTCCTCACCTCGGGCGTGGTCTATATACAGATCATCAATGCGAGTTCTTTCGCTGTAAATACCCTGGCCACATATGTGGTCGGTGCCTCAAAGCACTCTGCGGTGAACATACTTGGTGCTACCTTTGTGTCGAACCAATCTATCTCCGCCAAGTATCCCACGCTTGTCACCCCCAGGTATGCTACTCACGATTACAAGCCAAGCTGGGTTGAAAGTTGCGCATGCTAAGTAACTATGTATTCGTCGCAGATCATATTCTCTCAGAATCCGTGTTACAAATCATTTTGTAGAAACGTATGCGCCACATTTGTACTTCCGTGCTATTCAAAGGCTCAAGTAAGTGTTTCATATTATTGTGTTAATTTATTTCATCTTAAGTTGTTCTGAATCACCTGTGAATTTCAGACGTGATATTCTATCGTTCATAATTCGAAATCCAACGGTACATATCTGTATAATGCTGAGATGCCAATGTCGTAGGTTAGGTACACTGCATGTACAGAAAGTTGTAGCGGGGTCGATTGTGTGTATGGTTCATCGGAAAATCAACTTCTGCAAATAGAAAATGGTCGCTTGTAGTCTCCGGGCCGAAGCCTACGTATAGTGCTTCGAAGTATAAAATTATACAGACAGCAGGTCTTTTTACTGCTGAAAGGTCTCAGGCCACGTAAATAACACGTACACTAACCACGCACACAACAGCGGGTACGCTTTCTCTATTTGGGGACCCATCTTTCTGCTAGAGGGAGCTGCCACCATATACGATGTTTTCGTGGCCAACAATGCCGAGAAGACCCCCTCAGGCACCACCGTCACAGCTCTATTAGGCGAGAGCAGTGTGTACTGGAGTGCAGCATGTCTCTTGCAGGCGTCTTGGGCTTTCATCTTCGGTGCTAACCGCATTGTGGAGTCAACAGTTGCTATGATGGGAATCGCCTACTGTATGCGTCAGGTGTATGCTACGAGTGCGGCAATCCAAAGGTGTGTTGACGCAGGCAGCTAGCTGTTTTTATGATATCGTCATGGCTGCACCGCTCCTCTATCACTACACTGCTCACGCGAACAAAAGATAGGTTGTGAGTATTACGTGGTTTGCTAACCGACGAGGGAAGTTGTCTCTGATATAAACATTTTGCCTGTAGTTATGGCAGTCCAATACTTTTATAATTATGTCGACCTCGTTGGAGTGTCTTCTGTTGGTGTGATGATATAGTATGTGGCAGAGGTATAGTACCGGGTGTAAGCACTGGAATTCGATCATTTGCTTTGCTTGTTGTTCTGTCTGGTTATTTATCTATATAGTGGAATCGTGTTCATGCCATGCGATTTGGCGTCTGATCTAAACTCGCTAGACCATAGTGGGCCTTGTTTGTTAACAAATTGGACATTAACTCGTGTTAATATCTGTTCGATTAGCACTTGTTGATATACACATTTTAATATAGGGTGTCGTATTACGAAGCTATGTGTCCGTTTGTATACTTCCTGATTATATTTGAGCAAATCGAGAATTTGAAAGTATAAACGAAGTTCCTTTCATAACCAAAACGATGCCTGCATCCATGAGTTAAAAAAAACTTGTGAGCGAACCAGTGTCACTCCAGAAGGATATTTAGCACTATGGTTGTCTGATAGCACCTCCGTAACCAGTATCCATGTAAAAAGATTGTACATACTTTTCGAATCACAGTGGCGGTGAGAGCGGACTGACAGTGCGCAATGTAACGCTCAGGCTGACGCAACTGGCCTTCTCGCTGCACTCCGCCTGGGTGAACTGTGCTGCTATTATCAACGTCAACATGGCTGCTAACGCTCTTGGACTTTCCTACGAGGCTCAGATGTACATAGCGTGGGCTAGTATGTTCGCTGCTGTCGGCATCGCTCTGTACACCACGTACAAGTATCAGGATCCTGTACCTGCCATTGTAACTGGTATGTGAACATGAATTTTCTTGCATACGGAATATATTTTGATGAACTGATTGTGAGTTTTTTGAATGCAATCGGAGGCCGGATGATCAATTTGGCAATATGTAATTGTTTCTGTGTTCAAACTTCAGATATGCTTCTTTCACGATTCTCAGTGTTGTATGCCAAGGACTATGCATTGCTTTACAATATTAGACAAGGAGTGTTATCCCGATATGTATCCTTTCATCAGGGTGAAATAATTGGGTTAGACTTCGTCCGTGCCTATAATGTAAACACATACTAAATTTGCTTATATTATTTGTACAGCTTGGGCACTTATCGCGATGGGCAACAACGACACAACGCCATACAGTGCTGTCTACGTTGCTCTCAGTGTAGCGAAAGCGCCAGTAGACACATTACAAGCACAGTACACAGTCGCCGGCTATGCCGTAGGATTCTTCGGTGTAGTGCAAGCCGCTATACCTCTCCTCACTAATTAATCAACTTGAGAAGAAGCAAACGCTTGTCATGACTTCGACCCGGGTAATTGAATCTGTGTTCAATAAATAAGATGAATCGACAAATAACCTGTACAAGGTGGTAAATAAAGGAAGGGATGTAATATCGAGATCGACACCTGGGTAGGTGCCTGGGATTTCTTCCTTTGAGAATGATTGGCTAGCGTGTATTGGGTATGAGTAGTTGGTCGTTCAGTGAGTTAGCATATTAGCACAATGGAAAGCTGTGCTGTGGGGTATTATTTGCACAGACGAGTGCTTTTGAATTTCGAATTGAACCGGTGCAGTGTTTCCATTCCAAAGGTATATTATTTCTACTGCACTGTACTGTCTAGTACAACTACTTTCATATGAGGTCACAGAGAACTGTTTCGATATTTTGGGCAGCGACAACTGTGTTCGAACTTAATTTTCTTCGAAAATTTGTGAGCATACTAGAGATAGCTACAATAACAAAGGGGGATTTGTAGCCAAGGGTGGCCGTGGTATGTTGTACTCTGGGAACAAACGTGTTCGATATTGAGATGCGTAACTACTTTACAGCTACCCCGAAAAAAATACACATTTAGATACATCCTTGTGAAGTAGCCGGCGAAGCAATTCAGCCCCTCCAAGGAATTTCGAAGATCACCGGTCGATACCATGGTATACTGGATGGCAAAGGGTGACTTGCAAGGGATTCTATGAAATACGCATACCAACTACAAATACGGGGTTCATCAGTTCATCATCACCAGCAATTAAATAAATTACTGATATATACAATTGAATACTATACTATTCGGTCGGCACCATTGTATTAATATTTTGTCATGATTTATCGTCACGATTTAAATTATAGCATAACACGATTGAGTACCCCCGCCGATATAAATAGGTTCATTTGAACTATAACTGCTCCATTGTTGACCATCCATGAATAAACAGAATCAATGTTGATTTATACAATTAATGTTGTGACGTTTTGGGAAAACCTATGTATACACATCAATTTAGACATGAAGATCATATTATTTTGCTTGTGCTTAGCATGTATATTATCTAGGTGGCTCGGTGGCACTTTGTTGTCGGTATCGGTATAACCCTGCGCAAAGACTTTTGTTGGAATTCGAATACTAGATACATTCGACATAGACCTACAAGTATTCAACAACTCCTTACCGCTTCAGACAGCACCGACATCATATGTACATGTATCAATTTCTATACGGTATACATGGATTCGTGTATATGTATGTGCACGATATGCATAAATACAAATATAATAGTATATATACACACACATATATATATATATATATATGCATGTATATATATGTATATATATATATATATATGTATATGTATATGTATATTTATATAAATGTATAAATATATATATGTATATATATGTATATATATGTATATG
>NW_014037929.1:0-5477 GCF_001186125.1 Sphaeroforma arctica JP610 | reverse complement strand
CATAGGTGCTCTATTGGACCATAGTGCATGCGTTCTGGACAACTTCGATGGTGATATCAGTCTGTAATCCAATTGAGGAATCCTTTGCCTTTCAAAGTTTCGAAATTTAATCGTCAGACCCGCATAAGCCGAACCCTCCAGCAGTGTCTACTCTTCAGGAGGCAGTACAATATGTGCAATGTTACAGTTGAAGTGTTTGTTAATCATAGATCGTTCCTGACAAGAGATGCTCATTGCTTTGGAATCCACTTCCGGTTTGCCTCAGATATCAGCAAAGATGCTTTGTTTCGTGTGCTTTGAGATGCACTACACCGGAGTGGGTCTCATCGGCAGCTACACAATCAATTTGGACACAATGAAGCAAGGTGTGTCCACCCAACACGTTGTGAATCAGTTGCGAATAAGTTATGAATTAGTTGTGAATTAATTCCCAATAATTTTTCAATAAGTTGTTATCAAGTCAATAAGTTATCAATAGTTATTAAAGTTGTAAATAGTTAATAAGTTGTGAATAAGTTGCGAATCAGTTGCCAATAAGTTGTCAATATATGTTGTCAATAATCGAGAGCGAGTTTTGAATGCGTTTTGAATATTTGTAAATGTGTCCGATGGTTTGCTAACAACTTGCCGATTTACGAGTATGTGTGATGGAAGCGTGTTTAGAGGTGTGTGTGCTATTGCCAAGTCTACCTAGATTTCGTATAAAAGTGCTACCGTTGTTATCGCAGACGATAGTATCGACCCCATAACAGTCGCTGTATTGTTTTTTGGCCATGGAATGTGTCAGCACAAAACGTCAGTGAAACTCATAGTGACTGACCACTGGGCGCACCATAGCGATAATCCAACAAATAAAAACTGCTTATGTCTGGGAATTAACTCAGTTGGTAGAGTGCGTGCTTTGCATGCACGAAGTCGGGAGTTCGATTCTCTCATTCTCCATTTTTTTTTTGCTAAAGACAAAAACAACCTAAAACTTTAAAACCTTAAAACCCTAAAACAGGTTACCGCTATGTGTATTTGGAAGATAACGAGGGCACGGCTCTGTCGCCTGTGGCGTTGTTCGTGCATCTGCGACTAGAAACAAAGCCAGCCTATGACTATCGCAAAAATGACGAGGTGTGTGTGAGTGAGCTGAATAACATTAAATGGACATACACTCAAATGCACCACATGTCCTGTGCTGTTACTGCAGTTGTATTCTGTTTTAGGCTTTTCACATCATCGAATTCTTAAACCATTCGGGTTCGCCACGCCTTCGTCTTTCGCAATACTTAACTCTTGACCTGTCCCCAATGTGAACAGGCGCGGCAGAAAGTGGCAGCCAGGGCCGCAGGAACACAGGCCCCTCCCAATGCATTAGCGAGTAAAACGTCAGCACCACTTCACCATAGCAACAGGTAACTATCAGATCGGTTTTAGGGGTTAAGGGGTTTAGGCAGATATGATAGATATGACAGATATGCTATAACTCTAAAACTAAAACTCTTATCTGTCATTGTTCGGAAGATCTGTGCCTCATTTGGTGGGCAATCTCACGTCTGCAGCCAAATACAGCGCTCTCTAAGTATCTCGCTTGTTGAGTTCTGCTTTACCACTGTCATTCACCCAACTTAAGTCCAGCGTACAAGCATGTAATGAACGCTAATAGCAACCGCTCGTCCCCCACAGCGTACCCGCCCAACACTACAGCCCCACCAATGGCCACGTCAACGGCAACACATCAGCACATAGGCAGCAAGTAAGCAATGGACTCTACCCTATCACGATTGAAAGCTCTAGGGTTTACACTCCTAGTTATGATTGAGGGTTTTCGGAGTTTAACTTTCCCACTACTTCTGATTGAAGTGGTGTTGCTGTGTGCTGATTCATATTGTCTCTACCCCATTGTCGTCGTTTATGTAGTAGTGAATGTGTGTGTGTATGGCGCTTGGCCTTATCATAGAGGTGTGTGTGAGTTGTTACAGTTGTCCGCGTGTCTTTCTGTGTAGGGCGCTAATGTACCATGGGGTGGGCTCATTTGATAAAATAATATCATTTTGCCACAGCACAAATACAGTGCATAACTATAATCATAGCACATAAACAGTGCGTGAATGTGGTTTATTCTGCACATAGCCCACACACGCAAAATACGACGTAGGTAAGAAAAATACAGGTGTGACACGAGAAAATCCGACGTATGATCATCCATTTCGGCGGGCGTTTGGCTGCGTGAGTGGCGTGCTTGTATTTATCAATTGTTATCGAAAACCTGTTGGCTTTCAATATATGAGAAAGTACAAATACACGACACCTAATTAGATAATGTAGACAAGTAGATAGTACAATGGTAAGCACAAGACACCTGAGAAGTCTCTACCCGACGTGTGCAATGTGGTCATGTGAATATGCGCAATGTTGCAATGGTGGATGTGTGTGTGGGAAAACAATTTGTTTTAACCCACCACACATCTATGCCATCGCACGGGCTGTCGAGTACGAAGTACCTTCACTGCACTTGCTTTGGACGGCGTTAGGGGCGTATCAAAGGGCACACCAAGTGCGTAGTATGACTTAGAGTTGCTGTTATAGTGATAGTCATTGGCTTGGAGGGAGTTTTAGTTGCTGTTCTAGTGATAGTTGTTGTCTTGGTATGATTTAAAGTTGCTGTTATACTCATATTCACTGGCTCAATAAAATTTATAGTTGCCGATGAGACTGACCTGAGTGACCTTTTATATATATATATATATATGAATTTATATATGATCGGGCTAAATATCGCTCACCCGTCACATATGCTCTCACACTCTCCTAACAGAGCTACAACGCCCCTGGGTTTATGATGCCACCACCCGCATTCCAATGCTCACCACAGCCACCACAGCCACCCCACGCACAACAACAACACCAACCACCACCATTGCCATATGCACAACCACAACCATCACCACAAGCACCGTCACACACACACGCACAAAACACACAGCAGCCTCAACAGGCAAACCAATACCCCCCACAGCCACATTATGCCCCTGCTCTTCCGCCCCGGCCATCACCTCGTGCGCAACAGCCAATCCAACCGCAGTACCAGTACGCACCTCCGACTGCTTATAGCTATGGCGGTCCACCACCCCACCCCAATGCCCCAATGCCTCGCGGTAAGTGGAGTTAGGGTTTAGGGTTATGCACACATGCCATCCACATCGCAACCACGAAGGGTGTAAATTTACTGTTGTTGTCCATATGTGTCGTTTGCAGATGAGTCAGAGAGGTGCACATGGTGATACAGAACATAATTTTCTCTCATCGTGTGTATATATATCATATACAGATAAACAGGGGAGTGCATAATCGGTCCTAGACTCCATTGTGTACCTTCTACGTAATAATGATTTTATTCCAAAGCGTGCAACAATGCTGTGTATATGCAAATCTACCTACACACATGTGCCTGATTATTTTAGGGGGTTAAGGTTTATTCACATTCGGTGGCTGCATATCCCCGCATGGTGGTGCTGTGCCGTCGTATCAAGCTATCAGTCGTTCCTCATGACACCACATGATTCCTCCGATTGAATTCTCGCCCGGCTGGCACTAACACTTCAGAGATCCGAATGTTGTCTTCACCCACACCATTCCGCCAAAATATTTTATTACTGGCTACAACCTTTCTGACTGTCTCTATTGTTGGCCGTGATTTTGCTCACTCCGTTATAATCGTCTATATATATCGCTTTCCACGCACATGACCTCTTCACGCATGCAGGCTATCAACCGAACGAGGCTTCCCCTTCGCCGGTGCATCAAACGTTGCCCCATCCATCAACCCCACACCCACACCCACAGTCACAGTCATATCAACAGCAGCGTCCACCCTCATATGGACTTGGGCCCGAATCACGGCTCACTCACAACCCACGGCCACCTCAACACCACAGCCCAACCACGACTGTCGCCTGTCCCTACTGCACTGTGCAGTTTGAGGGCGTCGCAGGCACCACCATGACATGCCACGTGTGCTTGGGTGTGTTCACAGGATGATGTGCACATACTCAGCACTGCAGCACGTACGTACGACTAGGTCACACGCTGTGTGCACGGGGATGTATCAGAGGATGATATAGACCTAATGGACACTGGTCACTCACTGCCCTCGTGCATTTCTACGGCGCCGTTGAGTTCT
This sequence comes from Sphaeroforma arctica JP610, assembly GCF_001186125.1. Lineage (NCBI taxonomy): Eukaryota > Ichthyosporea > Ichthyophonida > Sphaeroforma > Sphaeroforma arctica. The sequence continues at coordinate 1,309 of NW_014037929.1, read as the reverse complement.
CGAACATGGTAGGCTAGTAGGCAGTGCAGTAACATTTCATGTATGGATCAGGTGTTTATCTGGCGATAAGCGCACATCCAATGAGTTAAGGGTAGCTGAAGTGGATGAATGTACGCAGCCACTTGTGCCTTTTTATGGCGATCTATGGGCAAACAGTTGTGCCGTTCTACGAAGGCCTGTGGGAGTGTATCATAGCTACATCCTAGCAGCCACTTGTGCCTTTCTAAGGAGATCTATGGGCAAACAATTGTGACGTTCTACGAAGGCCTGTGGGAGTGTATCATAGCTACATCTTAGCAGCCACTTGTGCCTTTCTATGGAGATCTATGGGCAACAATTGTGCCGTTCTACGAAGACCTATGGGAGTGCATCCTAGCAACTACTTGTTCTTTTCTGTGGAGATCTATGGGAAATCAATTGTGTCCATCTACGAAGATTTATAGGAGTGCATCCTAGCAGCCACTTGTGCCTTTCCATGGAGATATAAGGGCAAACAATTGTGCCTTTCTACTAAGATCTATGGGAGTGCATCATAGCAGCCACTTATGCCTTGCAATGGAGATCTATGGGCAATCAATTGTGTCTATCTACAAAAATGTATGGGAGTGCAATATAGTAAGCACATTGTTCCTACAGCCACGTCAGATACACATACCTGCCCTGTATGGGTCTGTGCACCAGTTAGCAATCAAGTACTCGTGTTTTGTGTTTGTCTTGTTGTCTGGTAGATTATCGCTCTACCGACACACTGTGTGTGTATAATGAGTGCGAACAAGTGCATCACCCGGAGAAGTGGGACCAACGCCACATATGCGGATGGGCATGAAGGAGGACGCTTCTATAGCGCCATCGTGATCGTGAGAAGTATCTCGAAGACTGCAAGTGGCCACTTGGGTTTTCGGACCGACGGCAGTGAGATGTAGGTATGAGCTGCGACTGATTTAGTTTGTAACTGGTCAAGAGTCTGAGTCAATGAATCAGCTTGAACTATACCGCTATATGCTAGAGTAGTTGTCAGTTAACAAGTATATCTTGGTGGCGCCAGGAGATTAGAAGATTAAACGAATCGACCTGACAAGACATCCATTGATTGAAGTGCACGGGGAGGAGTACCTCGTTGGATCATAATTCGCGGGAGGTCTATAAAAAAACGGAAAGTCACGGCCAATAGAAAGAGCATCTAGCACAATGATATCTGTCATAGCAATATAATCCCAAGCATCAATATGATGATTTAGCACCATGTTGTTCGTTTCAGTATTCAATGATCTCATAGATATATATATCTTCCCAAAAGCAACCTTGCCCT
>NW_014037930.1:0-5477 GCF_001186125.1 Sphaeroforma arctica JP610 | reverse complement strand
AGTTTCAGGTGGAGGTAACGTGTGTTCCAAGGTGCGTCTGCAAGCGTCGGCGTGATAAGCACACCACTTATACGGAGGGTTGGCGCCGCGTGTTGCAAGTCGGTAGATCGTACTCGGGGTTTAATGACACCCTGTTCGAGGCCAGATTTGCGTCCCCGCGCATCAATGTCATCTAAAAAGGGCTGGAGTGAAACCAATCGAGGGGCTTGGATCCGTGTGTCATCGACAAATAAATAAGAGCGGAGGAGCTTGGGCCGAAATTGTGCTAACGTGACAGCTAAGGAATCCATGTAGATAATAAAGAGCTGGAGGCCGACGATTGAGCCTTGTAGAATGCCATTCGTTCTATGGAATAGAGATGAGAGCGTGCAGCGGTATGTCACTCGGGTAGGGACCCTCCCAAGCAGCGCGCGGAGGCAGTTGATCCAGTTTTTGGGCATTCCAGCGTGACGAAGAAGTACCCATAGGCGTGGGAGAGCGACCTTGTCGTATGCTTTGGTTATGTCCAGACAGACGTCGTTCCACTCCTCTTCTAACTGTGTCTCCGATTCCATGGCGGCAAGTGCTTGGGTATGACAGGAGTACCGTGATTTGAAGCCAGCTTGGGTAGCATGGGTAGCAGAGCCGGGGTGGCTCGTAATCAGATTAAGAAAGCACTTTTCAAAGATGCATCTAACTATTTGCGTAAGCGTGATGGAGCGGAAGTCAGCGGGGGAGGTGATATCTGCATCGGCTTTCTTTGGGTGCGCTGTCAGGAGGCTGCAGTTCAGGGCTGCGGGGAAGGTACCCGCCTTCAGTAGCTCAGTGAATACTTCGGCAAGGAGTCTAATCAGTGGGCTATTGGCGTCGGGGCGCCCTAATGTCCGGCGTTCGGTAGAGCGCTCCACTGCGGCCTTCAAGAGGAGGATGTGAATCCCGTCGGGGCCAGGTCCCTTATTGGGATAGCGTAGTATTGCCTCCATTACATCGTCGGGGCGTATGGTGGAAGTGGCATCAGGAGAGAGTTCGGTATCCGGTGGAACCACGTACTGGTTTGTAGAGTTGAATAGGGCCTCAAGGTAGCCAGCGAGGGTAGCGCCTGTGTCATCGGTACCCGGTATGCAGGCGTCGTTGGTACGCAATATCTTTGAACATTTGAGCATTGCTTTGGGCGGTCAGACGTGGGCGGAGCGAGTGGTTTGGCAGCCGCTGAACCCAAGGTCTGTTTAAGTCATAATAGAACCCTCCAAAGATTTGTGGGTTAGTGGCATAGCGCCAGATGCGGTCGAAGATTCGTAGCAGCCCTTCCGCTGGTCCATGTAAAGTGAGATACGACCGTAGAAGGTTCTGATGCGCCCGGGTTTTGGCTTGTAATAGTCGCGCGCGGGATTTGTTGCGTAGGTGATACAGTCGATGGCGATATCGGTTATATCCATGGGAGGGGAGGCGTTGGTCCGGAGGCGGCGGCATTGCTGGCATTTGTTGGGACCGATGGATTTGATTCGTGGGAAGTATCTGGAGATCGAGTCCAAAGGTGTGGTCACCACAGATACCGTAGTCCGTCAGCTTATAAGTTTGGAGGGAGGCAGGGGTGGTAGGTCGATGATACGCATGTTCAGTACCAGTTGAACCGCCAGCATAGAGGTAGTCCAAGTGCCACGTATTACGCAGAGTAGTCTCAATCGTTTTCATACGTAGTCCGTGATTTGTAGATGCGTGGCCATACTTCCGGGCTTTGAAGTTGAAATCTCGCCACACGACATTTGGTTGGAAACCGCCAATCTCGGGGGGATTCACGTATCGCCTGACGTCTTCTTCAGTAAGCGATTTGAGTGGAAAGTAGAACACAGCCATGTGAACGCCAAAGCACACAAAGAACACCGCGTACGGTGAAGAGTGTAAAAGTTGAAAATTCGATGGGTGGTGTTTGGAAAAGATACCAATACCACAGTGTGAAGGGTGTAAGATATTATGCCATGTAGTGTGATGTAGTATATGTTAGCGTGTGTTCGAGCGTATATGATTAAGAAATGTGGTGTTATGCCAGGTTTCAACCACACACATAACATCAACCTGACTTAAAATACGTTCAAACACTTATCTGTATGTGCTGCGTTTTCCATGTTGAGTCCCTGCGGGTTGAAGAGCGTCATCCTCATTGGTCCTAACATTGTCCATCATCGGTCAATACTACTGGGCTCTCCTCTTTGACGATGTCAGCCATTTCTATATCATTGCCTGTCGTCGAAGAGTCCGTCGTGGAAAGCTGAGGCTGCGTTTTGCTATACATCGTGTCGGATGATTGTGTCGGGGAGACCGCTGGTATATGAAGTCGTCCGGGTTCCGCACGCGCTGATTCTTTAGCGTTTACCGGGATTCGCGGGTTAAGTGAGAATAGGTTTGCATCATGCTTTGCTTGGTAAGCCTTCTGGAGACGGTCCGCGGTAGATTAGAGGATGTCTGCGTTAGTGGAGTTGATAAGTGGGCTCAGTAGTGTATCCATGCTGCGGGCAAGAATTTTTGGCGCTCGTTCATGTGTGCAGCGGGCCTCCCGCTTGGTGCGGAGATAGTGAATTAAAGCTGCTTTCGTAGCGTTGGGATGTTGTTGGGAGCGGGGGTCGATGTTTTTATCAAGCTGCCATTTCCACGTAAGTGCTGCATGTTGTTTTACCTGCCCGGGCGACAGAGTCGCTAGGAACACAAAGGCGGATGAAACTGGTGGGGCATCCGCGGCGATTTGGCTGAGATACCGATTTAGACGGAAGATACCAGAGAAAGTGGTGGCGATTGAGGGCTGGTTGGGCATGCCAGTATTTTTCAAATACTGATTGGGATGGGGGCTTGCCGTTAGGGAAAATTGCTCGGAAGAAGAGCCATACCGGAGTTATGTCATTCATTTCATGAAGAGTTTTGTCCGGCATCGGGCGGCCCACCACTTTCGTCAAAATGTGTTCGGGTACTGGCGGCTGCGATTGGGACTGAGAAGCTGGTGGGGTCGGGCGCTTTTTAGGGCTCGGTTTTGCAGGTTTGTCCACTTTTGAGCGGTAGCTGGGAGGCTCACTGCTGCTATTGGGCGCCTGTGACCGCGGTCTTTTTGCAGGCGAAGCAGGCGGGCTTGTGGAGCCAAATCGGAAAGTGTCGGGTGTGTCTTCATCTATAGGTGCACGGGTTTGGGATTTAAGGTCCCGGAGTTCGGATTCAAGGTTGGATGTTTTTGCACAGAGGTTAGTGAGCATTTGGTGTATGGTTGATTTCCATTGGTCATCAGTCAAAGGCTCCTTGGAGATGGGCCCATCATTGTTCGAGGTTGTTAGAGCCTGTCCCAAAATTTGATTGAGATTGGCCTGTAGAGTACTGACCTGGGCAGAGAGGTTTGTGATGGATTTTTGTATGTCCAATTTCCATTGGTCATTGGGTAAGGAGTCGTTGGGGACGAACGTCTCAATTGGGGATTCGGCCTGGCCCGACATTTTTCGCGGATGTGGGACTGTGGGACTGTGGGACTGTGGGTCCCCAGACTCCCTACTGGATAAATTTTATTTTTTTTGATTGAAAATCCAAATTTCAAGTCAACGTTTTGGTGGGGTCTGTGGGTTTTTTTGAAAGTGGTATTCAGTTCTACACTGGTGACCTACTGGTCACCGAGATTTACGTTTCAGAGGCGTAAATTTGAATCAAAGGTCCGTCGTGAAAAATAAATATGGGGAAGTGAAAAATAAATATGGGGAAGTTTTAGTTTCTAATAGAGCGACAACGAAACACTAAATAAAATCCCTTCGGCGGAAACAGTACTGAGAGGATTATATATAGGCAATGTCTCAGCCTCACAATCCCTCAGAGTATTGCTGTTTTCACGAGGCATACCTAACTTTACTAAAAGACTCATTTCGTTTATTTACTTTGAAATTATCACGATACTTAGATTTTACCTACGCGTTTAATTACTCTAAGGCGTTAATATCGCCTTGATAGACCGAATCTTACACATTTTAAAGTTAGCAAAGGTATTAATTACTTAGACTACTTAAACGTAAAGGTAGAAAACCACCACAAATTTTTTCTTGTCCAAGCTAGTCCTTAAGAGACCAGCTAGCAGTCATGTTAAGATTATGACCAAGAAAGACAATACTCCCTCTAAGAAGCGTAGAGCTGAAAAGAAGAGGATGGGGAGAGACGCCGCTGCTGCTGCCGCATTTAACGCGACCGCAGAAGAGGACAATCAATCCGTAACCGAAATCATTGCTACTGGTATCAACCTGAACAATACAACAAATAAGATTGCAGACACTCCATTAAGAGAGAAGTCCCCTGATGAAAGAGCCCGCGGGCCAACTATTGCGTCTGCTTCGAAGCTTACGTTTATGAAGCCAAGAAGCCACGCAAAAGGATCGGTTAAGACGATTCCTACTAAACCTGATGAGAACACTCAGAAGGATCTAACTACAATTACAGAGAAAGGAGACAACCCGCTTAAGGGAGAGGATGAGAAGGAAAGCTCAGAGAGCCGACCCGAATCAGAATCAAACCAGCCATCGCACATAAGTAAGTTGATCGATGAGAACACTGAACTTAAGAATCAGTTAGCCGCTCTTAAGAAGCGAATGACCTCGCAGAAGAAGGCGGTTGTTAAGAAACCGCGGGAGCAGACCGATCAAAGGTACGTATCCAGACAGACTTCAAACGAGAGACCCCAACATACACGTCCACGTGAATCTACTCAATTTACACGCCCTGTTAAGACGGTGCGTGCGGAGCACAGGGAACCTGCATACAAGCAAGTTAAGAAATGTGCTGATGAGAAATATGGTTATGGCCATGTGACAGTTAACCCCTAACGGTTACTGGAACGGAAAGCATGCCCAATCTTGTAAACACTATCTTAAAAAATGCGATAAATGTGAGAAGACCAATGGCTACCACACTAAATCGTGTAACGTCAGACCCGACATTAAGTTGGACTGACGATACTACCGGGTACAATCGTTACACAGACAGTACAACGACTCTTTAGATGAGCGTGTAGTAATCACTGTATATTGCAATGGAAATATAATCCTTGCGTTGATTGACCCTGGTTCAGAAATTTCATGTTTATCCGATCGCTTTGCATTAATGAAAGATATCGAAAGGGGAACACAAACAACTCATCTCATTTCTGATGATAAAACTGCTAAGTGTGATACCATGGCCACAGGTGTTAAAATCTCCCTGGCCGATGATAGGAATATCACTACTCAAGCTGTGATAGTTAAGATGTCACAGAAGTACGACATTATAGTCGGAATGCGCGATTTACACACTCTAGGTATAACCGTAACTGGTCTACGCCAAATAATATAGATCCATTAAAGGATCTGTCAGACGATAACTGTCTGAATCCATATAAGCCCCCGTCAGACACAGTCAAGGCATTAATACCTGACTTTGCGAACAAAATCATGGATCTGATTCTAGTTAATAAGAAGATAAAGATCACAAATTGGGCAAAATTCCGTTTT
>NW_014037931.1:0-5483 GCF_001186125.1 Sphaeroforma arctica JP610 | reverse complement strand
CACCACACACACACACACACACACACACAAACATATATATATATATATATATATATTTGGGTAAGTTCATGTATGTGTATATGTTTTCTACATGTACGTACATACATACGTATATAGAATGATTACAGCAGCTAAAATATCACAAACGACCTATTGATTAGTATCTCAACTAGTACGTATGCGCACAGACAGACACGCCAACATTCGTGCGCAAGTGGTTCTACGTCTCAGTTACCTTCCGATGGGTAACAAATACACATGGACATGCCTATTCTCGTATGAATCTTAGTTGCAAACATTGGTGTACGTACATTATGATATCATTTTAGTAACTGTAAAGCGTGTTGCGTGAGCGGCCACACGTCGGTGTCGCTCCTTGACAAATATTACGTGTGAACGTGAATACAGTTGCGGACATAGAAGAAGGAGCAGGCGATAGGCATACACATTACAAACCGTACGTCCTATCAGGGTCTTTAGAAGTATGCCAAACTAATAAGGGTGAGACATAGGCCATATGCCGTATAATTTTGTGTGTGTATAGATGCGAAGTGTAACACTCAGTGTAACGACACATGAGTTTATATACACATCGCTGATTTATATGAACAGTGCATACGCATTTAAAAGCATAGAAAAACACCAAGAACATGAAATATTATTGGATGCACTCTCATCACTGCACATAAAAATTATAGAAGATAAATTCTAATCGATGAGATGGATGAAATCAATCTATGAATAGTGCATATGCATTTGAAAGCAAAGGCAAAAAACAAAATAACAAAATTAGTATATGAATTGTAATCGATGATATCTATGAACAGCGTATATGTATTTGAAAGCATAGCAAAACACTAGCATGACCAATATAGTAGTTTCACGGTACGTACTATCCAAGTTCTTGTGTATATAAGCAGAGTGTGACACATTCACATTCAAAACGATAGACATACGCTTTTATCCTCATCGCTGCTGTCTATGGACAATGCAGAAACACCACTCAGCAAAGATGCAGTGTCGTTCATACTGTCAAACTCATCGTCTGAGTCAATGTCGACCACCTTATCGTCAGCATCTATCGCTGCCGTATTCATCCTCGCGTATTGTGTGTAACATATACAGATAGATACTAGATTATAGTGCAATGTTCAGGATACTACAGTGTCGTGTGTGTGTTATATCCTGATACCAACGTGTAAGTACGCTGGCTGCGTTTGGCTTCCAGGCTGTCAATGTGTTCGCTCTAATGATCGATGATTTAAAATGAGCTCTGTGCACTTCAAAAAAAAGCACTGCACGGATTCACGTCGCGATGCATTTCACCTTTCAGAATATACGTTTAGTATACACGTACATATATCGTTTTGACGTTTTATGCGTTGTAACGTATAAGCGGGGCAGAAAGGATCTAACATACCTAGAAAGACAATAGGACTAAAGTGTGGAGTAGAAATAGATACTATATCTCACATCGCAGAGCCCAAATATTGCACCCATATATATTACATAGGACCGAACAAAAGCTAACGTGTAACATAAACATAAATTGTATCGATTTGTATACGTTAAAACGTAAACGGAATGAAAATAGCGATGCATCATGTGCACTTTTTTTTGGTATAAATATACGAAGAAAAATAAAATACTTGAGGGATTGTCGAATCGTTTATTATATAAATTTGATGTTTTCCATTTTTTTCGGAAACAAAAAGGAAGATCCAAATATTTCTTCTTCGGAAAAAGATGGAAGAGTGATACAACTGAAGGCATGCACACACTGACACAAGTGAAGGTTGAGACGTACTGGCGATCAGCTGGTGCATATCGATCAGCTGGTGCACACACGGCAACATACGTACGTTGTAGACACATTTGAGAATGACATTTGGCATCTAATAACTTCAGAACCACGCCACCTTTAGTCTACATTCAGAGAATTCATAAAGTACAGTAGTGCAAGGGGTCTCTGTATCTCTCGCACGTGCTGCATACTTTCAGTTAGGGTATCAGTAATAATCTGACTCAATCCTTTCGTTTCAAATCTATCTTGGCATCTGCTAATTATAAGTCATGAGCACCTCTGCTACGCTTGTGGTGCGAATTAATTGGGTTTAGAGCTTATATGCTTGTCATACAAAAGACCTGTGCGCTGTATCACTTGTGTCTCACTATGACTGGTATGATTTGGGCAGTGACTACGCTAGTTGAATACGACTTAATTACTCGACGAGGACAGGAAGTAAACGCCAATGGTGACAGGGCATGTCTTTTAAAGTGGACTCAAAGCCTGACAGTTCCAGTTTGTATTTGTTCATCCTACCAGTAAAAGTCTCAAAGTTAGCCCAAGTCACCAGAAACAGACAGAACTTTAATTGTAGGAATCACAAACAACACAGCTCTTCTGTTTAGGCCAAGCGTGTATTATCTGGATGCAATACGCTGCTGTGTGATCAGCGAATATACAGCAGTCTACCCTGCCGGTAGCAGAGGTAGCGCTTGTCTAGTTGACCCTTCATCTCTACAACACGTCACAGCTTGCAAATATCACACTTAACACAACAGCGAAATGGTATATAGTCAGAAAATAAAACGCCGTCAAAGTTTCATTTTATCGCAGGACGACAAATTTCGTTTTAATGCAAAAGCTGTCTCATTTAGAAGGCTAACTAATTTAGATAAATTATTCCTGGAATAAAGTACTAGCAGCGAAAAGTAATTTTGTTTTTCGTCTGCGGCTGTTTCGTCTGCTGCTATAATTACTCATAATATCGAATAAAACGGGTATTACACTATTACTTGAAGGTTCTACTTCATACTATACGTGAATAATAGTCTAGTTATTTGTTGTGCTTGCTACAGTTATGTCTCAACATGATTCCATACCGTGTCTTTACTGCTGTGCCTTGATCGATGATTTATTTATCTGTAGCCAGTGCCAATTCGCCAATTATTGCTCCCAGGCTTGCCAACAGAAGGACTGGGACGTGCACAAGGTTCGATATACTTGGATTTATACGAAATACTAGAAAATCTAGCCTAAAATTCACAGTCGATAGTATTTTGCTGTTTCGTAGGTTGCGGCTGTATCGATTTGTCAAGACAGTTGAGAATTTACAGTTAGACTAGTATCTATTGCCAACTAAACATAAGTAACATATACTATACTAACTACTTGTCGTTGATGGTCTATAAAAACATTCGATATGTTGAATCCTGTAGCTTATGTGCAAAAAACAAAGTCTAGCCTCTGCTGAAATAGCTGCTGACGCACACTGGGCCAATCTGCACAAGGACAGCGAGCATTTGCGCAGCACTGCAGCTGGACAACTTTTGAGGTTAGTGAATACCGTAAGAACAATATACGAATACAGGGTTCATAGGTACAGGATCAGTATTGCATGAAGACATCAATAATGCCTGGTTGATAGCAGAATACACTCGAGACCTTTAGCATCAACGTGTGGGACTACTATGCAGCAAAGGCTCTGAAAACGAACTCTTGAAATCCGGGTAAAACATGCACATCTGTAGCCATAGTATGGCTTTGCATTGCTATATACTTCACTACATAAGACATATTCCTACGTTTACATTCGACTGAGGTCAACAGATTGGTGCTTGTGATCCTACAAGACGTTCAGACAGCCGAGTCGTGCGGTGCCTCGCTCTCATGTCAATACCATCCTACGGCTAAAAGGAAACTGGTTCTAGAAGACATATACCTGACTATCACTCTACAAGAAATGTGCAATATAAGCCCAGCAATTGCTGATGAAGTATGCTTGACAAGAAACACGCTTGACAGCCACGTTTTTGTCTATTGTATGCTATCCGTGCATCTCAAGGGTTGCGGTGTGAAACACCTTGTTCTGAAAATAGTGGTGAATCGCTTGGACTTCCAGCTGGTAGGTTACTATGACGACCCCCTGGAATTGGGTCTTGTACAGGCCATCAATGCACTGTCCGAATCTATTGCATGAAGTTGTCAGATGTATCTGTTTTTTAGGACATTTTTTAAGACCTAAATATGAACTGGCCGATCATGAAGACACACAATGACACGGAGTTCCAGGCCGGGTCGTACTGCACTCTTAGTTATGCGAAACGACAATTGTTCGAACATGGATGTGGTCATTGTGGTGCACCCGCACGGTGCACGGCAATCCCATCAAAACTATAAAATTAAATATGTACTGGCTATCATATAGCCTTCTTGTTTGATATAGAAGGCTATAGAAGGGTCTATTTTTTGTAAAGTCTGAATTCAGGCCAAATGTTGGATAAGTCATGCTTGCTTGTCAATCTCTTGCTCTCGACTCTCGAGGTTCGAAAACTACCCATTCAATTCGACTGAATTAAACAATCCAACTGCAAAAAAAACACAACGACGTCTTTATATTTCTGTAAAAATACTATTTCACAGTTTGATCGAAATTGTTTTCCAAAAATGTCGGAAATATTTGTGTACCGCCACATTTAGGTTTGGGACCAGAATAATTTTAGGCCAAAAAATCAATTGAAACGATATTACTATTGCCGGCATCTCCGCGGAATTGATATTTACCGCCTGACATGAGAAACAAAAGAATACAGAAACCACTACAGATGCCCAAAGTTCCAAACCCAACATCCTCTACAATCTATTCATGTCAAATTCCAGATTTACTATCGCACAGACACATAAAGCCAAATTAATTAGACACGAAAACGAATTGGGTCTAAAAATGGACCAATGAAAGCGCGATCTATATCAGATTTTTGCATAACACGATAACAAAGGAATGAAAGGATGCAAACGAAATCACAATGAGTCATGGTCAACCGACAATGACACATCGATAGTACTAGAGGACGGCTGAGCTGCATATACCCGCACACTCGCACTACGTTGCGCTTACGTACATGGACTAGCGCACACATACGTCTATTTATTTACTAAGATTATATATTGAACGTGCCTGTATAGTATAGTATACAATCATGTTCATTCGGAGTGTGGCGTGCCTGCTCCTTGGAGCGACCGTAGCACTCACTTCAGCAGTAAGTGTAACGGACAGCTTCGAAAGCCGATTAGCGTCCAATACACTTGGAAAGATCGACTTGGCAGACCATCTCGCAAGACCTCACAGCAAACAAAGAAGGGAAGCATTACGTACACGCAGTGTGTTAGAAGCCAGCGGAGAAAGCTTGCACGATGACATTGTGCATGAAGTCAGCAAACGCCGTCGCGCTGTTGTGAAGAACGTCACGGAGGGAATCGAGGCCCATAATGTACGCTAAAACAATTATGAGTTATTCATTTTATATTATATATGTATATATATATATATACAAATATACATATATATTTACAAATATAAATGTATATATATATATATATATATATATATATATATATATATATATATATATATATATATATATATATATATAATATATATATATATATATATATATATATATATATATATATATATATA
>NW_014037932.1:0-5483 GCF_001186125.1 Sphaeroforma arctica JP610 | reverse complement strand
TCTGTATTGGAGGTCGATGTTTGAATTTTCTCCATATTGAATTTTCGGAGATATTCGCAGAGCTTCTCGTAACTTATGACGTCAGTATCAACTGTGTTGAGATGAGTTCTTGCTGCTTTAAAACGTTCTTTGAGACCTTCCTTCAAGACGGTCTTCAAGTCAATCTCAGACGGTGGAGCCTCGCGTTTCTCCAACTACATTTTCTTAGTATTTATATCACCAATAAAGACCTCCAAAGTTTCGTTACTCTTCTGCATTTTTGCCCAGAGCTCCTTTCTCAAACGGCCGATTCCTCCCTGGGTGTTAATCTTAAATTTGGTTTCCAATGCCTTGAAAAACGCGTAGGGTTCCTTCATGATATGGAGTAACTCCTGTTAAAGTCGTCGAGAGATCGTATGATAAATTGACTCAGACGCGGCTCCCCGATCCTCTTGAGTAAACGCTTCACGTTGAGTTTCATAGTAGTCGTCGGGTGGTGTGGCGGCTTCGATCAGTTGTAGGTGACCTTGTTTCATCAGGATCATATCCGATTGAGCTTTCCATTTGTCCCGTTGGACCGGCTTATCCAAAATCAGGAATTTAACCTTTGGTTTCAAATCGAAGCTTGTCATTCTCAGAGTAGAGGTAAAACGGACCTGATAAGTTATTGTTCTCAGATATTATAGTATCTTAAAGTGTTTTAAGTTTCAAGTGAATAGTTGTGATTTATTTGATTCGAGTCCCTTCTTTTATATGCATTGGACTCGTAATCCTTGAGGCATTAAAAAAACACCTCTTAAGATGAAAAAGGTTCTCACTTAATCTATGATCCAATCCAAAGGCAGCGTCGCCACGTCTTCAACCGTTCATGACTTCCATTGTAATCTTTGGCCTTATACGTTTAAATTGTACTCCTCCGATATTTAGGGATGCCCTTATGCCCATCAGAGATTTTCTATAATGATGTTTTCGTACTCCCGGCACTTCGACTCCGAGATTAATTCCCATCTGTAATATTTATGTGTCCCTCTCTTAGTTTAGATTCTCTCCTTGGTTGATGCTGGGATAAACCTTGTTGAACCTCCGGTGTTTGACCTTATTTCATGCTTGGTAAACAATCCTGGTTTACTGTGATCATTAGAAACTTAAACTTATCTAAAGGTTTGATAGGTTGATAATTTACGCATTAGACAAACAAGGAAACACCAACACTACAAATCACACACATATAAGAATTGACTAGTCAGTCGGACACTGATCATTTGAGTGTAGGACCTTGAGGTAGTTTAAGTTTTCAGTAAAGGGTCAAGATAATCCCACGGACACAACTGCATCGGAACAACAAGAGCCAGGTCAAAGAGAACACATACAGACGCTAACCTCGAAGATAACGAAGCCGCAGGCAAAGACCCCTTCGTCGACGGAGAGGAAGAAATTCCCAAGTCACCCGAATCCAAGGATCCGGAAGGGTTAGAAGATCAGCCATTTTCATGAAAATCGCCTCCAGCCAATGACCCATCAACGTCGTCGCCACCACACAAGAAAAAAAATGACGGATTCGCGAATGGAATCAATTTATGAACATGATGGCGAAGCAATCGAACAAAATAGGCCTGATGGTTGCTCAAATGGCCACCAACACGGTCAGTGACTCCATCCCGAAAAGTCGTACTGAGAGCGACCGCAAACTACACTCGTGTCAGAACCTAACAGACAACCCTAAAAGAAAAGTCAACCAAAGGTATACCAATATCCCTACAAGATATGAAGAAGGTGCTCGGTGTGAACACAGGAGTCCCTAATCTGCAGAATGTACTCATTCAAGGCGAGAACGGTATGCTGTCATCTAAAGAAGACAAAGAAACATCCAAATCATTCCCTGATTTGTTTGCAAATTGGTCGCCTCATTTAGCCGCATCACTGCTACATAACCCAGAGTTTATGACATACGAATGTATTGCTGACAATCTCAAGTATCAGGCCATGGTATGCGAATACTCCAAGATTATGTATCCAGAAAAAGTTGCTAATCTCGACAAGACGCACCGAGTAGCTGTGGGGCAATATCTGCCCACTCTCGGCTCTCCGATATCGATGCAGCAAAACTAGCCGTTGTGGTCGGCTCCTCCTCGTTCAATCAGGCGCTCAGTTCATGTAAGCACTGCAACTGCGAGACGGCCTTCTACGTATGTGAGAAAGTCAATCCAGTCGCCAAGAACGAGAAAGATCAATATAATGGTCATGGATGATCGACAACGAACCCGTGGGTTTGACGTAGGCAATGCATGCGGGTTAGCGCGTGTATTCGCCTCCGTACGCAAGTTTAAACGTGGTCGCGAGTTCCCTGGAATTCGTTGAGGTCGCGAAAACTTGTCCTGGCGATTTTCTTCTGCTTTGTCAATGTTCACACGGAATACATCACGCATCTTTTCAGACGAGTAGTTTCGCCACTGTGGATGCATTTGAAGAGTATCCCGGTAGTACGCTCCACCTGCAGCTTGGCGTATAAGATTAAGTATACCATGGTTGCGGTATACCTGTAGAGGGTTCTCATACTGTCGCATTTCCATGAACTCCCCCTGGCGTTTAAAATCATGAATCTGAGTATCAAGCACCTGGCGGTATGCATTATCCTCCAAGTCTTGTTCTCGTGTACGTACAATAAAAGCAGTGGCATCCTCAAATGTCATAGACTGTAATTTTTGCTCGTTTTCCACAATAAAACCCAATAGCGCCTTAGGAGCCCCTTCATGCTGTAGAGCTTGGTATAGACCCATTTGCATGTGAATCGGTTCTGGCTTGTGGAATCGCACATTACTATGTTAGTCCAAGATAAAAGCGTGTAACTGTATCTTCTGTGGATTGTCCAAATAATAGCTGCCCTGTAGGTTGGGTGGCCATTCCTTCGGTGTTCATTTGTTGACCGCTATTGAACACGTCTTTAGAGTCTCATTCGACGCACGAATTAGACCCTGTAGCGCACGCGCATCGTCTATGCGTCTGTCTGCTTCTGCATACATCATCCGTTGGGTCGGTTGAAAAACTTACATTTTCATCTCGGCCGCTGTCGATACAGTAATGCTAGCCTCCGTAGGTTCCGAACCTTTATGACGTTTCACTGCTTGTGGGTCTTCCAAGTAGTTGTCGTGATGAACAGGAAGGTGTTTGCGGTATGCAATCGTATCAATAGGGACATTCGCCGCATCCTGAGAATTCTTCTGTAACTCTTCTGGTGAACGTGGTTTACGGTGACGTTGCAACTTATCACGAAATAAGTTCGTTGTCACGTGACTCTGGTTCATCTGTTGCTGCGAGGAGTTCATTACTCTGCGGAAGACATCAAAGAACGCGTTGCCGACGACGATAAATTTCGAAGAGTGTTCATGTCCAAGTGTAAATCCGCAGGTTCCAAAAAAATTCTACCAGGCGATTTCACCAAAGTTTTCGATTTCTGATACCAATCCGGACTATTAGGCGGCATCTCATCAGGTGTCGGAATTGTTTGTACTCGATTTTGAGCATTTGTCAACAATTGCGCTCTGCGAGTAGCATGGACATTATCGTTCGATGCCTGATACCAATCCGAACCATTAACCGGCATCGCATCAGGGGTCAGAATTGTTTGTGTCCGATTTTGAGTGTTCTTCAACAACCGCTCTCTGGGTTCATGAGGTACAGGATTCGTATGTCCAATTATATGTTTCACCGGACTAAGTTGCTTCATGTTGTTAGCCCCGTTGTTGTAATAAGCCGGGCCTCCACATTAGACTCTATGTTATAAACGTACTCTTAAGCAGTACGTAAATTATAAACGTACTCTGAATAGTACGAGGAACTTAAGTTTCCTAAATGTACTCTTAATAGTACGAGGAACTTAAGTCTCCTAAATGTACGCTTAATAGTACGAGGAACTTAAGTTTCCTAAAATGGTTTTAATGGTTTTATTAATTAATACCTTTTCCGTTTTACATATCAGATATTTGGACGAAGCCATTAAAAAGCCTCAGTAAAATACCAAACATAAACAGTTGGTCTAGTTCTATTAATATAACTTTATTTACTTTCCAACTTTATTTATATCTGAATACTTCGGTAGCGAGATGACTCAACCGAATATAGGTTTCTAGGGACTATTAACGTTACCTAGTTGATCCTCCGATCAGCCAACCAGATGTGCCAGTCTGATGAAGGTTAAGCCGGTAATTCTTGATAGTGGCAAGTTATTGGTTAAGACAATAACTAAGGACATCAAGAGTATTTTTATTATTTTATTTGTTCTTTCTAAAGATAGGATTTTATGAGTCTCTCGGATTCGCCCCATATGTTCATACAATGTATCATACATACTTGCTATTAATATAACTTTATTTACTTTCCAACTTTATTTATATCTGAATACTTCGGTAGCGAGATGACTCAACCGAATATAGGTTTCTAGGGACTATTAACGTTACCTAGTTGATCCTCCGATCAGCCAACCAGATATGCCAGTCTGATGAAGGTTAAGCCGGTAATTCTTGATAGTGGCAAGTTATTGGTTAAGACAATAACTAAGGACATCAAGAGTATTTTTATTATTTTATTTGTTCTTTCTAAAGATAGGATTTTACGAGTCTCTCGGATTCGCCCCATATGTTCATACAATGTATCATACATACTTGCCATTTTTGAAGAAATTTTTTTTTTTATCCCTAGTGAAACATACCATAGTTTCTAATAGAGCGACAACGAAACACTAAATATAATCCCTTCGGCGGAAACAGTACTGAGAGGATTATATATAGGCAATGTCTCAGCCTCACAATCCCTCAGCGTATTGCTGTTTTCACGAGGCATACCTAACTTTACTAAAAGTCTCATTTCGTTTATTTACTTTGATATTTACACGATACTTAGAATATACCTATGCGTTTATTTATTCTAAGACATTAGTATCGCCTTTTATTAGACCGAATCTTTCATTGTCAGGTAACTGGAAGGTGGGTGTCAACCCTGTCTGCGTTGGGTATTGAGGTGCCCAATGCTGTTGCACTGTTGGCGCGGCCTGAGTCTCCGAAAAATCCTCATCCACTGTCGCCTGGTCTGAGACCTGGGGCGTAGACGTGTCAATATCTGCCAGTGACAATTCACAGAGTTGGCGGAGTTGCTCTTGAATGAGAGGAATATTTTCCGTGGCCTCCTGTACATGCATCAGCGCATTCAAGTGTCCTTCCTGATCAGAAATTCAATCTGGGAATTGTCTAAGTCTATCCAAGGCTTTAATTGATAATTGGACCTCCGATAGTAAACGGGTCAATTCCACATGGATTTCTACTTTCTTATCGTCTTCGGATGCAGTTTCCTTGGACACAAGTGCTGTCTCCATCATTTTGCGTAGCATGGTTAAACGGCGAAGAGCTCCAACCAATCGTTTCAGCGGCTGGTCACAGGCTTGCTTACTCACCGTAGGCAACAGTCTAGTTTTGGGTCCCGTCGTCGTTGAAAAATAAAATAGAAATAAAAAA
>NW_014037933.1:0-5485 GCF_001186125.1 Sphaeroforma arctica JP610 | reverse complement strand
AGAGAGAGAGAGAGAGAGAGAGAGAGAGAGAGAGAGAGAGAGAGAGAGAGAGAGAGAGAGAGAGAGAGAGAAGAGAGAGAGAGAGAGAGAGAGACCAAGAGAGGTTGAGATGTGTGTGTGCGCGTGTGAGAGAAGAGTCTGAGTGAGAACGAGAGAGTTATCAGTGCGTAAATGTGTAAAACGATATATAAACGTGTATGGAAACAGTGAACACCGACACCTGGATTACTCTGGGGTCCTGCCGCCCCGGGGGCCAAAATTAACCGAAAAGTTTGTTATTTGACCGAGCATATCTATTCTCATTGGTTAAGTTTAATATAGAGCACGTATATGTGCTTATTTTACTATGAAAAAACAGTATTTTTACTAAAAAAGTCAAGCGAGACGCGACTTGTTTTTACTTTTTAGGTCTCTTGATTGCATATCAGTTATACATACAACACAGTACAACGCGGGTGTCTAGTCCGAAGTCTAAAGTCTTTTTGTTTTTTTTAAAAGCCTCTCAAGTCGTACCCAACAAGAATAAAAAAAAAGAGTCTCCTTTTTCTTTTGAAAACAATTCATAATTTCACTGTCAAAATTATTCGATCAAATCACAAGATTAGGCAAGGACGGTTTTGATCTTCTGTGGTTTCACTGTTTCAGCTTGGCCTACATAGTGGCCTCTCTGTTGTGTACGCGTTTGACCGTTTGTGTACACTGTAAGGTGCAGTTGCGTATATATCACCCTCTAAATGACCCCTACTTTGGGTGAGCATGGAACCCGAACCAGTGATCCGAATCGAACGTTAGATAGCGGAAATTGCTTAGAATGATTAGGAGAAGAAAATCACCCCGGACACATTTTTGAATTTTTGGTCTGCTCATTTTATTTTTGAAAAATCCCAAAAATTTAGTCGCTTATACTAGATGACCCTTCCGGTCCGAAATATGAGCTTTTGAGGGCAGAAATCGACATGCCGCATCATTTATAAGATCGGTCGACGCGTCAGAATCATCTTAAGTTGAAAATTTCGTATAGAAAATATCTTTTTTTTGGTGTGAAATATTGTACACACCTGGGCCACTTTGACCACAGTATGTACAGATAATTATGGCAAGTATTCGCATTTAGACTCGACATGTCAAATCAACGGGAGAGATCTAAACACTTAACTGGTGGGCGTCAATAACTCGGCATCCCGAATATACACCCATTGATGATGCATCGAGCGATGAGTCCGACATATATCAATGTAGAAGATGTAAACAAAAGCAAACATATCAGTCATACATCCGTACCAGCTATACTCAGGTGAAGCTCAGCGTACATTGCGCATTTTTAGTTTTCGTTTTACTGAATTTACCAATATTTCATGTATATCCATTGCCTCCTGGTGTCTTTTTCAGGAGGCTAAGGTATATCTGTATATATTTTTCTAGCGAGAGGACTGAAAACCACAGGAACAAAAGGGTTTGCAATTTTGGCCGCCCAGACCACAAATTTGGCCACACCATAAGGGACACCCTTCACATATAATTTGGCCGATTTGTTTTTTTCGACGGCTATGGCTTCTATTGCTTATTGCCGATCTCGCTGCAAATTTTGGGGAAAAATTCCAATTATTTCGAATAGAAATGGCAAGTTGAATTTTTTTTGGTGATGTATACGCGACTGCACCATACACTGTACAGTACACATCGACAGTGTACGTATACCCATGGAGACTCTGAGAGTCCGGGGAGAGTGAAAACTGAATCGAGAGTCGAGACTGGAGTCGAGACATGGCCTCCTGGAGAGTGGAGCCTGGACTCTGGAGATTCGTACAGAGACGACTGTATGACTGTAAATATGTATAATGTAAATAATCCAGTTGTCCTCAACAAGAAGATAGATGTCAAAAACTCAAAATTCTCGAGTGGCAACCTCCAACTAGCCCGGCGTGTCAGTAGTTACTCAATATTCGGTATTTTTAGTATCACGTTTTGCCACGATTCTACTCCAGGAGGAAGCGAAAATCAATCAAATTTTATCGCGAAATTTTGACTGCTGTACTAGCGTACATTGTAGGATTTTTCCGTGGGTAATCAGCCATGTGATTTCTGCTGCGCCAATTGAATGTCGCTATCGAAAACAGAAATGAAGTCATCAATTTGATACAGGAGAGAAAATGCTACTCTCCTACTAATTGTGTAAATAGTGTAGACTGTAGACTGTAGAGAAGAAAGCCAGTGAAAGACTGCAATTATCACTGCAATGTAAATGAATGCAGGGGTAGTCTAGTTTTTTATTTTAAAATACTGGTATTAAAAACTGGGATGTTGCATAGAAATCTGACGGTCTACTCTTGTTGACGCCAGAACTATATAAACATTTGTCAGCGCTTCGTTAGAGATCAGTTTATTCAATACAAAAGTTAAATAACAATTAAACAATGTCCATCATTAACAGGATCACCGAGTTGCCCCTTGTGGCTTCTGCCACCGAGGCCATCCCCACCTACTACGCTCAGGTGAAGGAGGCTAGCCCTATGTTCACCAGCGTCGCCTCATACACTGAAGCTGCCGCTGCTAAGACTCAGGAGATTGTAGCCCCCACAGCAAACAAGGTTGTTGCTAACGAGCGTGTACAGAAGGTTGATGCGCTTCTAGTATCTTACTTCACCGCTGCTGTCGAGCGATTTCCCATGCTTAATTCCACCACCGAGGATGTTGTAGCCGTTTACAACAGTACCGTCAAGTCCATTGCCGAGAAGAAGGACACTTGCATGACCTACCTTTCCGAGAACAGAGATGTTCTTCTTAAGCGATTCAATGACTTCTTCAACGCGAAGAAAGATGAGCTTAACGCCAAGAAAGATGAGCTTAACGCCAAGAAAGATGAGATGACCGAGCAGATGAAGACACAATACAACAACGCTTCTGAGAAGGTTAACAATCAGTATGTAGTCGCCTCTGAAAAGGTTAACGAGCAATATGTTGCCGCTTCAGAGAAGGTTAGCGAGCAGTACGTACAAGCCTCTGAGATTGCCACACAGCAGTACAAGAACATTACCGACCAGGCCACTCCATATGTGGAGCAGGCAACTGAGATTGCTACCAAGCAATACAACAACATTGCTGAACATGCCACTCCATACGTGGAACAAATTAAAGAGAAGACCACCCCATACGTAGAGGAGATCAAGGCCCGTACCAGCCCTATCGTCGAGTACGCGCAGAAGACGTACGAGCAGGTGTCCACCTCCGCTTAAATGTCGAGTATTTTAATATCTGATGAAAAATTAGGAAATATAGGTGGTGGGGTGAGTTAGTTGAACGTTTCTGGCAGCGACCGTGTCGTTGCGAGTGTGATGGTACATACGAAGATTTGGAAGAAATATACAAAATAAATTGTGAAATTGCATTGACGTTGAGCGTTTTTTATAGTTTAACATGATCGGATAGTCTCGCAAGCTTTCGAGTGTAAGGCCTTGGAGCAGGGGGCAGTAAGAGATAGCACTTCTTTGACATCTAGAATGCAGTGTCATTCTGTTGTATTCTGGATAAATCTTATGTTTCACGTGCTGCAAACATCACGCACAGCAACAGGCATGCAAGATGCTGTCATGCTAGAGTGGTACATCATTCTGAGCACATATAGGCACGACAGAAAGTAAGCTACATATTTGCGTGGTTCTCGCCCTACCATAAGCGGAATACTGCTGTTTATTTCTTCCAATAAACCATAGTCTTGTCAGAGAAAAACATAAAGCTACCTAATATACGCCACAATACACATTTTATAGTATTCCTCGCTGAACTTCTTACATTTCACGAGATAATATGCTTCGCTCTGAGAGGAGGGTGAGCATCCGCGACATCGTCATCCGTGACTGGAAGCCGTTAGATGATTCTTTCAACTTGGGGTTGGGATCCGTATTTTCTATTCTTCTACTTCACAATTATACGTTTAACATGTAAGTACAGTATGCAATTTGGTCATTTAATAGGTGTATCGAATATTTATTGCGTGTTTATTTATCCAAATTCTGAAATTGTATCCACCGTCAAACGGAGTAGATCGAAGTAGCCCGTCAGTGACGTTCGCAGAAACCGCAATTCCGACGCGCTCAACGTCCTGTGAGGAAATATAGCCATCCAGCCCACTGGTCGAGTAAGATATGTATAACGCAAACGCAAGCAGAGGCGACTAGCAATAAGACAGATTATCACAAACAAGGCAGTCTATGGGATAAAAATTTGATGCGAATACAAGTAAAGGTAAAGTAAAGGTAGCTGTATGTTAGGGCTTTCTTTGTGCTGCAATGCGGAGTTCTCGCGGAATACTAATCTGCATCCGGAACTACATGGTGTGCGAGTAAGTACACTTTTCTATTGTAATCTCAAAGCGCACAAATATTAGGCACGTAGGTGTACCAGCAATGGCAATTAGCATCAACAGAACAAACTAATGAACCATATCCCACAAAGGCAGAGCTTGTGTCACACTCTCCTTTTCAACACACAGGACTGCGAAGTGTTTGGCACACAGATTTGTACCAAGTACCCTGATAATCATCAGCAGATGAAAACTGCAGAATTGGTTGTTACCCGTAAAATGAAAGAACTATCGTCACAAGTCCCTCATCAACACAAAACGTACAGAGAATTTCAAATATAATTTGTACCAACTATGATAATCAAAATCAGTAAAACAAAAATGCTCCGCTAGTTTATATCCCATTATAGCCAAAATGCTTGGTATGTATTCCATTTCGTAACACAATCACGAGAATATGTTTGGCATGCAGCTCTGAAGCAGGTCTGTACCAGCAATGACAATCAACAGTAACATATACTTTCGCCACTGAACGGTGGCCCTCCACAGTAAGAACTATAGTCACGCTTTTCGTTTCAACGCATAACAACATAACAATAGATTTAGCATTCATGTTGTACTAACATTGACTATGAAATCCAGTATATTAAACTTACGCCACTAAATAGTGCCCGTCTACCGTCAGAACTTTCGTCACGCTTCCCTTTCTCGGTTCGGGATCGGCCGATAGTGTCCGCCTAGCAATATTCGCCCAGAGTTCGTTGGGGAATCTGGTTCTCACATTCCTAAGCACCAGAGTATAGACGTGAAATATGTTTATCATCAGAATCTGAGGTACAAATTTCTGAGTATCGAGCAAGTAAGTAGACAAGGGTACGAAAACTTCATTCCCACAAGTATCAGTACTGAGGATGTGTGACTATATGACATTTTCAGGTAAGAGCGTTATCACATTTCTGACTGTCGTGACAAACACGGAGAAATGTGCTCGGATGCAAACGACATTAGCACAGCACTAAGTTTCTATGATGTGCGAGAATAAAAATGTTGATCAGCCAAGTCGGACTCAAACTTCTAAATGTCGAGACATGCCCAAATATGTGCTCCAAAGCAAACTTTCCTCTCCCATTCCTAAGTATCGATATACATATACATATACATATACTTATATATATATATATATAC
>NW_014037934.1:3433-5487 GCF_001186125.1 Sphaeroforma arctica JP610 | reverse complement strand
ACTACTACTACTACTACTACTACTATATATATATATATATATATATATATATATATATATATATATATATATACACACACATATATATATATATATATATCCATATATATACACACACACCACACACACATATATATATATACATGTATATAAAGGATGCATCTATTTATAGTTAGGGATACCAACCTTATTATAGATCCATCTATTTATAGTTAGGGTTACCTACTTTCTGGACCTTCGGGTACTTTTGTCGCGTCACTGCTCCGCCGACACCCACCCCTCGCGCATTGTCAGCGGTGATTTTCTTGAAAAAATTCTGCAGGCTCACTTGTGCCTTGTCAAAGTCGGAGAAGCACTGAATGAAAGCGGTGTCAATAGAAACATGCGAAGTTTTTAGCTCAAGGAATAGCAGATAGGCACACACACTGACTCTAGAACCCTAAACCCTACACCCTGAAATCCGTAGAGGACAAATAGCCAGGAATTCAACTCAAAAGTAGGATAAATGCTGTCGGCCGGTTTGTGATCTTTGAAAAACTAGTTTGATATGAATTTAATAGAGAAACACAGTGTTCAACTCACAGTGAAATATTGTATTGCAGTACCAACACACACGCTAGAATACAGAAATAGGTATACGTATGTATACGTATACATATGTAGAAGTTTTGTACGTGTTGTACGTAAATACGAAATACGTATACGTACCTGAATAGCAGGCCGCACCCATGCCGAAATATCTTGCCGTGTGCGATCCCAAGCGAACCTGCGATAATCAAATTAGAATGGAACATGTAAGATAATAAGATCAGGAAAGTTGTATATAATATGGAATTTCGATTGTTGTATGGATAGTTGTTAATAACATGAGAAGTTGATTGCAGTAAGGAAAGTGGTATATAACAGGATAATAATTTTGATATGGATCATGATTATATATAATTGTATATATATATATATATATATATGGCAAAACAAATTTGGATACATATGCGTAGCATACGAAAAAGAAATTACATACCTTTCATCGCAAAATATTATGGCGCCAAAATCATTGCGATGACGGATAACGCGTCCGATGGCTTGGTTGACGGCCCGCATTGCTTCTTGTGTATACCAGGTGTTCCCTGTAGGCTACAATGGGCAATTAAAGAGGAATGGGGAGCGAAATGGGTTACATATACAGTAGTATGATATATGATTGTATATGGTCTATTATTTGTAAGGTTCTAGTGTATACCCGTAGGCTACAATGGGCAATTAAAGAGGAATGGGGAGCAAAATGGGTTACATATACAGTAGTATAATACCTTATTGTATATGGCTTTATTATGTGTAAGCGTCGCGTGTATACCCATAGGCGTCAGTGAGCAATTTAAGAGGAATTGGAAGGTATCGAATATATATACAGTAACTTAATAGAGGACTATATGACGACCAATACGAGCAATCTCCTTTTGTATACCAAGTGTTACCCGTAGACTGTAATCACTAAGGATACCCGTAGACTGTAATAGACCAATAAAAAGGATTTGAGAGCACTTCACTTTGGTATGTATGAATAGCAGTATCCCGGGCTGTTGTGTATGGGGCATTACTAATGAGCTTCTTGTTTATGCCGCGTGTCACCCCTAGGCTTCAGTGGACAATTAAAGAGGAATCGAAAGCGAAATAAAATGCTTATACAGAAATGTTGTAGAGGGTTGTACATGAATTAATACTAACAGGCCTCTCGTGTATACTGAGTGTTCCAGCAATACAGAAGTGGACAATTAAAGAGGTATTCAACATAAGTCTAATGATTATACATCAATATTGCGAGTAAAGACTGCGGTTCATCAGCAATGGCCGCATATTAGCACAGAGATGTACACCATGTATATACACGAAACATTCGAGCAAGACATTGATTGGTAAACACACTCGAACACACACCAAAAATCCTCTCACACCACACTCACACAAATGCACACACATACACATATATTATAAATAATATATATATATGTATATGTATACACACACACACACACACACACACATATATATATATA
>NW_014037934.1:0-3413 GCF_001186125.1 Sphaeroforma arctica JP610 | reverse complement strand
TATACATACATATATTTTTTAAACGCATATCGACAGCAGAGCCCTACCATCTCCTTGTGTATCTTCTGTATGTCATCCATGAACTGTCGTTTAGTGGCCACCTGCGTTGTGGATATGGTTTTATGGTATTTGACGGTTTAATATCTCAAGAAATGATCGTGGCATTATCATACACCTCACAGCTTAGATATGTGCTTCTGTACACGCATTCCATCTCAGTGATCTGTCTGTGTGAGTACAACATCTGCTTTGGGGTGGGTAGATTACGGTTTAAATACAGCAATACGTAAATAGCAAAATGTTGGCGTGGTGTGTGACAACTGCTGTCTGAGTAGGAGATGAGTTGTGTAGCAATGTCAGTGAACGACCTTAAATGGTAAAGGAGTAGGGTGCCGCGTTTATTTCCTAATTAGGAAGTGTATTGGTTTGAAATTGAACTACACCGTCCCGCACATGTGGGGCCGACCGCCTTTTTTTTTGTCTGAAGAGTGTACCGGTATCATACAATCTGCAGCCAGGTGGGTGAATGTAGGTATGTCTATATCTTTGTTCAAGAATAGACACACACGCATGCAGGCTAGATGGCAGCCCAATGTGTTTAATCGAATACCAACAGATAGTATGTAGGTATGCCGCCAACAACAAGTGTATGCACATATCTTTGAGGGAGCTATACTTATTTCAATGACAAGGTGCTGTCTTTCAACGTATGTGCGAGTACCTACAATGCATAGTGCGTGTGCATGTAATATATAAAGGTGTTGTATGGGCAGCATATAACCGGGCACACTCTATAGAAGATAAGTAAGGGTTGGACAAAAGATGTATGTGCGTATTACCACCAGTTAAAGATGCTACAGGTATGATACAGGAAGTATGTGAGATAGACAGCGTATGTTTATATTATTACCACCAGATAAAGATGCCACAGTTATGATACAGGAAGTATGTGAGATAGACAGAGTATGTTTATATCACTAGGACAAAAGATGCATGTGCGTATTACCACCAGATCAAGATGATACAGGTATGATACAGGAAGTATGTGAGATAGACAGAGTATGTTTATACTATTACCACCAGATAAAGATGATACAGGTATGATACAGGAAGTATGTGAGATAGACAGAGTATGCTTATATTAATACCACCAGATAAAGATGATACAGGTATGATACAGGAAGTATGCGAGATAAACAGAGTTTTTATATCACTAGATAAATGGGCTAAGCAAAGTATGTTTATATAATTGGACAATTATGTTCAGAGAAGTAAAAACATCAGATAAGTGTGATGAGCAAAGCATGTTTAAAGTATGGTTAAAGTATTGTTAAAGTGTGTTTAAAGTATGAATAAAATATGATTAAAGTATATTTTAAGTATGTTTAAAGTATGTTTGAAGTATGGTTAAATTTTGTTTTTAAAGTATGTGTATGCAATTGGACAAATGCGTTAAAAGAAGTAACAACACTAGGTAAATGTCATAAAGAAAATGTTTATATTAAAAGCAAAGTATTTTCAAACTGTGTTAACATAATTAAGTAAATGTAACGTGACACACAAACTATGTTTATATTAAAAGAAAAAGTATGCTTAAAGTACGTTTATATCATTAGGTAAATGTAATGTGATAAATAAACTATGTTTACAATATTCAATAAACTTGCTAAAGATAAGTATGTATATATTCTTAGGTAAATTTAATGTGATACATAAACCATGTTTACAATATTTGACACAAACTCTGTTTACAATATTCAATAAACTTGCTAAAGACAAGTATGTATATATTATTAGGTAAATGAACTACACGAATGACATTCCCACGTGCACATACCCGCACGTCCATTAGCGCAGGAAAGGGCAAACCAGTGATGATCACGGCCCGACCATTGGCATCGGCAAAATCCAAGCCCTCGCTCACCTGATTGGTGGATATAAATAAATTTAATCATATTCAGAGAACCGGCAGAGTGTACTGATATCACGCCAGCATTCATCTGATTGGTGGATATAAATAGATTTAACCGCATTTGGAGACACCTCAGAGTACACTGATATACCGCTAGTTGAGTCAGTGGCGAGTTTTGTCTCATCTCAACCCAACACCCTAAACCTCAAATTAAATGAGCGATACGTATAACAGAGGAAGCATGGACCACGGCAACACTACCTACACAAAGGCTCAACCAATCATACCCAGGAAGAATACTAGTGGTGTATGGCATATGATGTGGATAAGCATAAATATGTCACGTGTGTGTTCATCAACATGCTCACGTTCGTGTATATGGGTCTATGTATGTATATACGTGGATAAAGATAAAAATGTGTACAAGTGTGGCTAAAATCATGCCCAAATCTGTGCATACGAGTCTATGTACTTATATACAAACATACAATTTGTATATAAAATGTATATGCAATGTATGTATCTACATACATGTATGTATGTATATACATACATGCACGTATGTGTATACATACATTTACGCACGCGTGTCTGTTGTGAAAACATGTCATATGGATTCGGTTACGTTTACGTTTTGCGTACCTTCCCTCTAGTAACAGCAAAGAACGATGCCCCCGTGCCTGTCTCCTCTTTGATGCTTGCGTAGTACTGGTTGATAGCCTGTGTGCGAAAACGTAAAGAACCCAGTACGTAAACTAAATATAGCCATCGTACAGATTCGGGATGAGGCGTTAAACCAAGTTTAACGAATCAACGCAATGAGCATTCCACAGTGGTAGTAGATCGCCTGTGTGTGGAGCCGTATCGATTGTTGTTGTTGACAGTTCGGTACCAATGATACCACCTTCCACAAGACCAGACGAGTGGGTGTGATGGTCACGTTGCCATATCAACGGTCGAAGCCGAGTATATATCCTGCAAAAGACACTTGACTGTGTATACTGAAACAGGACACCTTTTGGTTCCACTACTGCTGGTATGGGTGCTGTGTGTGATTTCACAAACGAGCTCTCACTCAAGTCACAATCAAGCAGCCATGCATGGTAGAGGACATTTAAAGAGGACTGTCATACTGTGCTGGAATAAGTCTTTCCCCCAGGGGTTTAAAATCTCCTGTTGGTTTGGTTGTGCGAATTACCACAGACACGCGCATACTCAATGCAATAACAACAACAGATATGTGTGATAGTGGGCATTTAAAGAGGACTGGCATACTATTGTGACATACTATTTGGAAGTCGGTCTTCCCTTTGGGCTCTACTACGGCTGGTTTGTTTGCGTTGATGCGTTCCCACAATGTCTTCCCACCCCCATCCCTCGTCGGCTGTGTTAGGTTCCATGGACATGCTTAAAAATATACATACAAATACAAATACAAACACACACACACACACACACACATATATATATATATACATATACATACACACACATACATATA
>NW_014037935.1:0-5491 GCF_001186125.1 Sphaeroforma arctica JP610 | reverse complement strand
ATATATTGAAACTTTCTTGATCTTAAAATAGGACGGCTTTGAATTCGTTAGATCCTGGCTTGCGTTTAATGTGTTTTCTATCCGTGTGCATGGCACAAAGGCAGCTGTATAAAATGCGGGGCTTGTCGCTCAATAGATAGCTATATTTAGTATGAAAGCAGCGAGTGCGCTCGACTTGTACAATTAGAAACGGTTCTTATATTTACACCTGTCCTGTGAGCGCTTTACTTGTACAACCAGCAACTGTTCGTATGTTTACACTCTTGTGCCTTGTAGAGTGTATATGATAATCTGTAATTTAAAATTTGAAAAAGCTTTACATATCACCTCATAGGTATATAACTGCCGAACCTCTGTTTTTGCAATTTGTTTTTCTTTAAAAAAACAACACCTACCTGAAAAATGGCCTTTGTTTAATTAGGCTATGCCTGAAACGCTAGAAAATAGACACAAGTATTTATACATGCTGGCAAATTGTCGTCCTTAAAGGTGACAAATCACTGTAGTTCTCCAGCCTTAGTGAAGACGTAACTGATGGATTGGAGAAGATTCGGAAAATATGCGATTTAGCAGAATACCACGACAAATGCCTATACTCGAGTCAGTCTTGTATTTTTAATTGTTTATGCCAGTCATAGTAGCGCTTACACAGGCAGGCAAATTCACTTATGTATCGTATAATACTATTTTTGAAGATCGATTCCCTCTCGTAGTCGAGTCTTGGTCGGCGTAGTATATATCATCCGACACTACGGTATAGATGTGACAGGAGAAGTCGAAGGCTGCTATCTCGTATTCAACAGATCCTCCCCCTTTCACACTACTTCACTTACAAAATGATACCTGCCACTGTCTCACTATGTTTTCTCAATGACTTCAATCTGATATTGTCCCAGCTGGGTATACACAGCAACGCCTGGTGTCCCACTATTCGTTGTGATACCATATCCCGTGGTATAGGAGTGATCTCTCTTCTCACGGCACAATGTCTGGAAAGGGTTTGTCCATTGGGAAGCGCCGCGCATGTTTCACACCTAACAAAGCTCGCATCAGATTCAGACGTCTGTACTGCCCAGTGTTCGCGTCCTCGACCTGATCTTTTTTTCACAAGGATGCCTGCATACAAATTTTCTGGGTCAATGGCGTAGACTTTCGCAGTACTCAAGTCAACCTCATCTGTTATGGTGTGCACTGAACTCGTGCTCGATGTTCGTGAAGAATTTTGGATCAGTCTTGACGGGCAACTATCATCAGACTGTTCATACGCAAATCCATCAAATGAATCCATGAAAGATGTAATAGGCGTGGTTGCTGTATGCGCTCGTTTAAGTGTATTCCCGGTGCGTATACTGATATGGTTCTGTAGTTCGTTAACGTCGTTCAAGGCAGATCCCGCAAAGCAGATAGCCATTGAGCGACTACTCTGTTTCCTAGGCGGAGATGTCGCTTTCGGGGCAGAATACTCATAGTGCATCTTAGGATTGCTATGTTCTCTTTGATTAATACTGTTCAGCATTTGGGTTTCAGAAGGGGAGATAGTGTGCATCATATCTTGGAAAGATTTACTTTAATTGCAGTGGTACAGGAAGCGCGCTTAGATTTTAATAGACTTTGAAACCGACTGTTGCATCGATAGTTTTCTATATGAACTTTATTTGGCGTGCCGTGTGACTATATACATATACAGCGTATATATAACAAAATCGTATGAGAGGTCAGAGGACAGAAGACCTGTGACAGTGACTCATCTATAGACTATAGGACTAAAGAGTGTAGGCTGATGATGAATGGTCTATCCATGGCGACTGTAAAACTGGGAACAGAACGTAAAATCACTGAATTTGCTCTCGCCTTGCATCAGAGAGTTAAAATATGATGAATTTTCGAACTAAATTTCGAATTGATGACAATTGAGACAGCTGTATTCATGGCTGATACAATGAATTCCAAGCATTTTGCTCACCGCACGCAGGGTCGCAAGCCCGCAGAGAAAATACCATAAATTGGTCGTCATTTTCTAATACTCGGTGGCGAGCTGGTTGTATACTACTGGACCAAAAAGCAGCTGACGCTTCGAAGTGAACAATATTCGATCGAAGTTGTACGTTTTCATTGGCTTAACACACCATCGATGCACTTTTCGTTCAAAATTCGTGATATTTGTAATATTTTCTCATCGCTAAGCCAATCCGAATATATCAGTTTGCAAAGACGTAATTCACGTGTTCTATAAATAGTCTGAGGAATGAGGGCCTATCTAAAATAATTTTTATATAGAAGAAGGCTATGACTAATAGACTCGGGAGTCGGGAGTCGGGAGTCGGAACCCGGGACTGGGAGACTCGGTCTCGGACCTGAGCATTTGAGGACGACTTGACTCATGACTGGCCGAAGTTGAGAGTCGAACTACAGACTTCAGAATTTCAGAGTCTATTTGTATTTATTATTAATAAAAATTCAGCAGCAGTGAGAGACGAGAGACTGAATAGTGAGACTCTTTATTGTACTAAAAATGACTCTTTGTCAGTCTCTAGTGTCTCGAGAAAGTAGAGTCTACTGAGTACTAATTACTCTGTGGGACTACTACTAAGTACGTGGTTATTCAATAGTACTCTTTCAGAGTCTCAGTAATATTTAGTAGACTGTCGTGTGTAGTGTAGAGATACGGAGAGAGATAGGCAAGAGAGAGAGAAACACTCCCGAGTGAGAGTTTGGCTTTTTTTGAGCTTGTGTAAATATACACAACCACTCACAAGTCACAACCAGTCGCAAAAATTTGTTTGTGTGTTTACTGTTTTGTATTTGTCTTTTTTTTTTAAATTACAAACATGATGTGATGACTGCAGACTGCAGAGTGAGAGAGTACAGACCAGTGTTGTTTTTTATATTTATTTTTTAAAAACACTCTTCAAAAATATGTATCTATTTTATTTTATGAGATTAAAAAACAAAACTGAAAACAACAAAAAAGCTGAAACAAGGAAATCTGTCATCAATTTATTTATTTTGCGTGATCAATTATCTGTCTGAATTTTGATAGGACACATAAATACTATATAGAAGAAGGAAATATTATTACTATTATTTTCTAGTAATTTCCAGCTCGCTCATATTTTTTCAAAGTTAAAATATAATGTGCAGCCGGGCCCCCAAATCCCCCACAATAAAAAGACACTCCACTACAGACTCCCAGACCATCACCACCTGACTGACCACAGTGCACAGATCTGAATTGCCTAAAAGCACAGCATCAGGTGTTAAAAATACGAAGGGGACTCCGGTGAGTCCAGCGAGAGGCTGAGAGGTCCTGGGACTTTGGGCTGGGGACTCGGGGAGTGGGGACTCAGGGAGTGAGGACTGGGTCACTGAGAGAAAGAGGTCTAAAGTTCAGAGGCTTGGCCTCTGAGTCTGAAGATTGAAATGAGGACTGCGGAATTGCGGATTGAAAAGAGGGCTGAGGATGGAGGATTGAGATCTGAGGTCTGAGGACTGGAGATGAAGCCATGGAGGTGTGAGTCTCTGAGGATACAGGACATTTATTTTAATAAAAACAACCAAAAAATATGGCAACACATGACTCATTTGAGCTGCCTTGAACAGTCGATTTACAGTCTAAATACACAGGCAACTTGGACACAGGAAGTGATTAGTGATAAGTGAGGTGACAGGCATTTTTATAAAAGGCAACACCAAACAGCAAACATAGCAAACTATTTCTAATAAAAATAACACAGTCTTATATGTATATGCCCTTAAATCGAACTTTCAACAGAACAATACATTAAAATATTTCAAAATATTTCAAAAAATGTCAAGTAAAATCTGTTGTTTTTTTTCTTCAAAACAAATTTTTTACAGTCTTGAGTCTTGAGACTTGAGGTCTCATGAGTCATGACTCGTCACTCACTTCTTGTGTTGAGGAAGTTTTATTGTATTTGTTTTTAAAACAAATGTATTCCAGTCAATCAGTCATCCAGTACATAATTACAAATAGTATTTTTTTTTACAAAGGTGTATATATAAAAACAACAAGATCTAGCAGGCTACTACTAGAGCGGGCAAAACTAGAGCAGCTAGAGTAGAGCAGCAGAATGCAGAGGATTAGTGTAACATTAGTCACATTACTCGGGGCCCAGGCCCCATGGCTAATCTCATTACGTTTCCCTTTTTTCTTTAAAAAGGCAAAAAAAATCAAGAAAAAAAAGCGTTTACGTTCAAAGTTTATCCTAAATATGTCTTTTGAGGCGGCGTAACTGTCTCGAATTGTCCTATTTTTCACTTTGTGTCAGTTGTAAATAGCTTCAAATTGCCTTTTCATTAAAAAATGTCGATTTCTCAGGTGCAAATTAGGAAGGAAAAAAATCAAGGTTGATTTGCCCCCGATATACTTTAAAACGCTTAAAAAACATAACTCTTGCGTTTACGTTTAATGTTTATCGCATATAGGTAAAACGTATTGAGCTTAGCCCAAGGGGAGACGGGAGTGCAACACTAGGCCCCTGGGAGTGGGGAGAGTTCAAACTGCAAAGTCCAGAGTCCAGACTTCAGACTCCAGACCTCATAGTCCAAACTCCAAACTCCAGACTCCAGATTCCGGACTCACCAGAGTCCTCAGTCCAGATTTCAGACTTCAGACTGCAAACTGCAGAGTACAGACTGCAGAGTGCAGAGTGCAGAGTGCAGCCTGCAGTCTGCAGAGTTAGACTGAAGTGAATACAGTCCTGAGTCAGTAGTTAGTACTCAGTAAATACACACAGGTGAGTAAGGTTAGGTGACTGCAGAGTGCAGTGACTGCAGACAGCAGACTGACGTTTTACGTTTCGTATAATTTCGCGTTCAGCGTAAAATTTCAACAACAACAAAAAATGAATACCGGATATTTACCCGGATTGATGTTCGATTCAATATCTGTGTGGTTTC
The DNA here is from genome assembly GCF_001186125.1 of Sphaeroforma arctica JP610. Classification (NCBI taxonomy): domain Eukaryota; class Ichthyosporea; order Ichthyophonida; genus Sphaeroforma; species Sphaeroforma arctica. Next base: position 571 of record NW_014037935.1, on the reverse strand, counting down.
AATTCCAGGTCAGGCGGCGAAAACAATTGGAACAATGGAATATGTACATGTATACGCTGCAACGTTAAACAATTAATAGGGTGTCGTTAAATAAAAGTTACAACGCAAATAAATTATCGTTTAGCATTTTTTACTATTAAAAAATAATAATTTATTAAACGTACAATTTCATTTCAGTGTTCTTTTTATATTAGTCAGGTCAGACCACAGGCATATATACTAAATAGATCTTCGTCCTCTGAAACCAAACTATATAGTGTAGGTGCAATATTTAGGTCACAGTACAGGTCAAATTGTATTAGAATAAAGGTGTATTGCAGCGCTAAAATAAAAAAATCCGTTAAACGTTGAATCAACTTATATTTACATGGACTTGAGGCAAAACGCAAATGAGGTTGGCCGTTGTAGACGCAGACTCAACTCAAACTGCAGGTGCAACTCTGCAACTCTGCACTCTGCAACTCTGCAACTCTGCACTCTGCACTCTGCCAACTGTCAAGTGTCATACTCAGACTCGCTCAGACTGTCAGACAGTTGTAAACATTCACCGCATTTTTTTTAAAAGTATATA
>NW_014037936.1:0-5496 GCF_001186125.1 Sphaeroforma arctica JP610 | reverse complement strand
TATATATATGTATGTATATATATATGTATATGTACATATTGAATATATATACCTATACATATCTACATATATGCCGATTACGGATATTAGAAAAAAAGTTCGTTTAAAGTCTAATATTGATGTGCACATGTGAGTGCGATTAATTCAAATTGTACTGTTTATTTAGCTATGTTATCTATCCTGCTCAAGGCTATGATGAGAATATATGCCAGTTTGATAATTTAGATTATGACATGTTCTATTAAAAATGAACTTAGAAGAAGTTGGCCCACACACTGATGCACATGGCAACTACTCCGAAGATGCCGAATGGTATGCAGAGGATACGGAGAAGTGACATACCGTCCTCCTCGAACATCTTCCAATAAATTGCAGCCGGGAGTGTGAAACTCAGATTGACCGTTCCTATGGCTCCGGTGATAGACAGCAACATGTTGATATCAATTTGAAAGTACGCAAATGCGAAGGCAACAATATTCAAGATAATTGCCATGATGTAAAACATGATGTTTCCACTTTTGGTGCTGCTGTCCGTAAGAGCAATCCCCTGTTCTTTCTTGCCGCACATGACGACAACGGTTCCGCAAGCATGAATTATGGAGTCGCGAGATGCGTGAAACAGCAAGGGATAAGACACCGTTACTACGAAAGCCGTACCGAGACGAGCAATGGACGCGGGTACCGAAATGGGGTACGAATCAAGAATATTGGATCCGACATTTGCGCCATAAGTAAAGTAGCCACATATGGAGATGATCACATACAGGGCCGTGACAAGGGAGATGGTACAGCCAGCGGATATGTCCATGCGCTTCGTGGTCTGGCGGTCCATCGCGTTATAAATGTTGAAGAGAACTGGGCCTACACAGAATCCGAGCACGAAAACAGGGAAGGCACGCATTATCGCACCGAAATCCCACATAACTGCCTCGACATCGCCATCTTGACAGTTAATTGACTTTCCCTCACAAGGATCGAAGATATTTACACTATAGGCGAACACAACAAATGCGGTCCACAGTACACAGATTACAGCCGCCATCGATGTATAAGCAAGGAACCAGAGTGACTTGAGCATAGACAGGGGTGCAGCAAAGCAACCCCAGCAGATTAGCAGCCAGAACCATGTCTGTAGGTAGAAGACGTCAGCACTGACATCGTCACCAATGAATGCTCGCATCACATCGGGGAGAATGCCCGACGCAATCGTCATGTATATAACTGCTACTGCCCATAGTGTAAAGAATACAAGCAAATCGGCCACGAGAACTAACCACGGATACGACTGACGACAGGCATCGCCAAAAGATGTTTTCCTACCTCCCATGCGATCTGCTATAATATTGAGCAGGTGTAGCCCGAACATTGTCAGAGTAGCGCCAAAAAACATGATCACAAGCGCAAGGACCCACCCGACTTGTGCAGTGGAATATGGAATGGACAGAATCCCGGATCCGATAATGGTGTTAGTCATATTCATGACAGTTCCAAGTATACCCGATCCGTGTGTGATCTCTGTATTCAACGCGTCAGCACCGGCTGACTGAATCGATAAGGTGTCACCGTTTACATCCTGCGGCTTGGATTTGTTCGATTCTAACTTGACCTGAGACTCGTCAATTTCGATGTTTGTCACAGCCATGATGCAGGTGTGAAAAACTTTTATGAATGGAATATTTATTGTGTGCGACAAGTGTTGTCCGTCACCTTGCTTTTATAGCAGCATATCAAGGTAAGGCGCGCGCAGGGGACCAGGCCGTTCAGGGCCAGGTAAAGCAGGATTCAACACGTATTTATTACGTAAATATACGTCTAGTTGTCAACCTGGTGGGCCCTGGCCCACCAAGCTGACAGTCTGACAGGCTGACACCTTATATTTCTGATATTCACACTATACAATACACAACAAGGAGGAGTGTATTTAGTATTTACAATACATATTTGGGCTGTGAGGGCGTTTGTTTTTTCTTTTCTTTTCAAAAAAACAATTCAAATACTATTCAAAGGCAGGCAGTGTGCCAGGCTGCGAGCCTGCCAGGCACAGTGCTTTTATTTATTTATTTGTTCATAGTACAAAACAACCCGAAAAAATATTATACTTATTTATATAGATTATATAGAGTACTCGCTACTCAGTAAATAGAAACTGATTATTTGAAACACAGAAAAAATGATAAACACAATATTACAAATGTTCTATTTATCTCTGAGAAAGTAGACACTGAATACATTATTGTAATAGATAGTTACTCTCTCCAGGGTTCAGTTGTCAGTTTTTTGTAGTACACGAATCTCGGTACATAGTACTTCTTAGTACATATTATATTTCCTGTACTATGTACTACTGCTACTAGTAGCGAGCTAGTAAGAGTGTGAGACACTGAGACCGAGGCCCGAGGGTCTGAGACTATCTGTGTTGTGTCACTTTTAAAAATACTGTACGGTGTCGTGTGTGAGTCAGTGAGACAGTGTGTATCAGACTATCAGTGTATGACTGTATGTACTGAATCTAATATGATAAGTAGTAAGTACACACTGAGACCAGAGTACATTCATATGACTGATCATTTAACGCGTGTGCAGTAACGGAGAATAAGCTCCATCACTCAATCATCACTCCAACGTCAGATAACATCTACAGTTCTACACTAAGCTCTTTACGTTATGGGGGTACGGGATAGGTTTAACGTAAACGCATATTTATTAAATTTCAAAACGCTATATCGGTCATATGGTGATCAGAAGGGCCTACCTGTTCTTCTTTGAGACTGGTTCCTATGGTAAAATCTGTCCACACCTCGCAAAATCTTTAGACCCGCAAGGTGCACCTATGAACATACAAAGGACCGTATAAGCAATAAAAGTTGAACGTAAACATATATTTATTCGATTTATAATAGTTTTAACTGAAAACGGTTTGTGGTTAGGACTCCTACATATTTATCTGAATATTACATACTGCGAAAGAGAGAGTACAGTGTCAGTACACTGTACAGGCGCTAGAGTAAAGAGTACAACAGATCTCAGGACACACTCGGGTCTCAGGACTGATTACTAGGTGAGTACTCCCCTTTTTCTTGTATTAGAGTTTGAACTTTATCTTTCACTATTTTTTTATTATCAAGAGTTTATATGTACACTGTTGGTATCTGTTCAAAAGATAAAACACTGTTCCTAGGTTCAATAATCTTTTTATTATTATTAATTTTTTTTAAACTAAAAAATATATAGAATATTTGCAACGCAGCACACACTACACAGCCACACAGCTCACGCAGGCCGCAGAGGCGCAGAGTGCAGAGAGCCAGAGACTGCAGACTCGCAGAGTGCAGACAGAGCCGCAGACTGCAGAGTGCAGACTAAGCGGCCAAGCCACCACGCGGCCAAGGCAGCTAGCCGGCCGGCCACACGAGCGCTGTTGCATCATGCATGTGCTATAGCAAAACTGCTATAGCAGTGCCAGTCAGTGTCACAGACGAGGACAACTTTATTTATTTTTTATTTTAAAATATAAAAATAGAAAAGAGCCTCACAGCCACTCTCAAGTCACAACTCTCAGAGAGTGGCACAGACTCACGTCTCGCAAGTCGCAACTCAGAGTCACCGCCCAAGAGAGTGACCCAGAGGCCAGACAGTCTACATTCACACACTTACACATTCACACACTTACACGCACTCACTCTCTCACACACACACTTTCTCTCTCTCTCTCACACACACACACACACACACACACACACTCACTCACTCACTCACTCACTCACTCACTCACTCACATACACACAAACATACACACATACACACATACACACATACATACACACATACATACACACATACACACATACATACACACATACACACATACACACACATATACACACACACACATACACATACACATACACACACACATACACACACACATACACACAATCTTACACACATACACACAATCTCACACACAATCACTCACTGACACACACACATACACACAACAATGACTCACTGACACACTCACACACAATCTCCCACGCATACACACACTGACACAGTAACAGTTTAGTGAGTTCACACTTCATACGCACACACAGCGAAAAATAGAGAGGACTCATCAGAGAAGAGGAGACTGGAGAAGTGGAGTTTGTTTTTTTTCCCCGCAGTGGTATAAGTGCTGTGAGCGATGGTGTGTATATGCGTAGTAAATTTTGTGTCGTTTATACTTTATTCTGATACTGGGTAGCTTCAAAGTTTGAAAATTTGATAACTTGTGAAACATTACTACCCGCGGGGCGGTATGAGCTGAGCTCGGTAATAAAATAAAATAATAATAAACACAAGTACCGAACCTAAATTTTTGAGATTTTGTATTTGTTTTTTTTAGGAAACAAATAGCAAGCATATTAAAATTTCTATGTGCGTGTGCTTTATCCGCGTGTATGTACGTTTGCGTGTATTTTGCTATGTATGTGTGCGTTATCCGCGTGTATGTACGTGTGCATTATCCGCGTGTATGTACGTGTGCGTGTATTTTGCTATGTATGTGTGCGTGTGCTTGTATGCAGTGCGTTATCCGCGTGTATGTACGTGTGCGTGTATTTTGCTATTTATGTGTGCGTGTGCTTGTATGCAGTGCTTTATCCGCGTGTATGTACGTGTGCGTGTATTCTGCTATGTACCACAGTGTGCGTTTGCATGTATACACTTTATTTATTTTGTAATTGGTTTGTGTACACTGTATGCGTGTATTTATTTTGTTTGTATACATCGTATGTGCGTGTGCTTGTTTAAATACACCGCGTGCGTGTATTTTATTACTATTATTAAGAATAAATGTGCGTGCTTGTATCAGTAATTCAGTGCATTTTATTTTGTATTTTGAATTTTGTTCGTGTACACCGTAATTCTGCGCGCCAAATTCAACCAATCAATTTTGATTTCTAAAACGATCATTCTATTGGTTAATATCGCACACAGATGTTGAAATCTTCCAGCAACCCCAGAAGGTCCATAATTTTTTTTCCATCTTTTACCAAAATTCTATCAACATCACACTCCCCCTTCAAGGCATTTAAGTCCCGCGGGAAAAAAGTTTGAGGACCAATGAAAAACAACATTAAGAAAAGTCATTCTGATTGAACAATGTAGGCTTTTGACAATAGTTTTTGGCACTTGACAGATGTCATTTTGTGTTTTGTGTTCGAATATACACAAAACACAAAATGACAGAATACACAAAAAAAAATACCAAAATACAGATATAACTGCATTTGTACTAACAAGTATGTATTTGTACTCGCTAGACCTATATAGTAATTGAAAAATAGTGAGAGAGTTTTAAGGTTAGTGAAGTAGAGTATGTCGGGTCTAAACCTACTATATGATGTGGCAATTAGAGAGAGGGATGATAATGGGGAATGGGCAACCCGATTAGAAACTTTGCAATGTTGAAGTCTAGAATTACAAACTTACTTTTAACATGGAAAATTAAACACG
>NW_014037937.1:2495-5501 GCF_001186125.1 Sphaeroforma arctica JP610 | reverse complement strand
TGTTCATATACATGTATCTATTCAACTACCTGTCGATCTAGCAAGGAATTTTTATATTTATAAATATATACATAAATTATATATGTATATATATTGTATATCTGTATATACTTATAAATTAGGTATATATATATATATAATTGAATTTTATATATGTAAAATATATATATATCTATTTGTATATTTATATATATATAAATATAATAAAATCGTTATGTGTGATATCATTGCACTTGCCACCTCACGTGCTGTACGATCTACTTCAGAATAGTCAAATATTGAGATGTCTATACTTGGTCGGGCGCGCGTGTGTATAAAGTGATCTGGAAGTTTTATACATCAAGTGTCAGTAGGTGATACCTTATCTGAGCAACATCGATGCGTACCGTTACTGACCAATATTTACAGATCAACACTATCAATAAAGCTGAAGGATTAGAATGCGACCTCCTGGCGAAATGTGAGTTTTTCAACGCGGCTGGTTCCGTTAAGGACCGTATTGCCAAGCGAATGTTTGATGAGGCGGAGAAGAGTGGGAAAATCAAGCCCGGAGACACTATCATAGAACCAACTAGTGGTAACACAGGTGTGTATGACCTATCTGTCAACCCTGAGGCTTTTCCTGGTCTATATTCGAGTTTTCCCACCGGTTCACTTAAGACTCGCCAAGACAATTTACGAATAGGTGTGATCCTGCCAGGACAATTCACGGATAGGTGTAGTCGTGTCCGTGTTTGTATTGCTGTGTGCAACCAGTCCAATACATGTGCTGTTATTTATCTCAAAACAAAGATTTCGACCGCATAACAGGCACTGACATGAGATCCCTTGTCGCCTAAACGCAGAAAAATCGATGCGTCAAAGACATATTCGATTCGTCGTTTGTTTCTTAATATTGACTGTTGATTTGGAACTCCAGGTTTGGGACTGGCTCTATGCGCCGCTGTGAAGGGATACAGGTGCATAATCTGCCTACCCGAGAAGATGAGTAACGAGAAGGTCGACACTCTTAGAGCCCTGGGCGCCGAGATTGTCAGAACTCCCAACGATGCCTCTTTTGACTCTCCAGGTATCGCAGGATATGTAACTATGCTCTTTGAACGGCGATTGTGGGTTTATGAACAAGTTCTCACACGGATATAGTTGGAAGGGCTGAGCGGCCAGTGAACTTTTTCAACGTGTTTGTGCATAGTCGAATGTTGCAATTATTTCATATTACAACACCACCCAAACCAAAAAAAACCCTAAATCTCACTTTTAACCTTGGTCCACTTTACCCTGTACAGAATCTCACATCGGGGTTTCCATGCGTTTGAACCGCGAAATTCCCAACTCGCATATCCTGAACCAGTACGACAATGAGTACAACCCTCTGGCGCACTACGACACCACCGCAGAGGAGATTCTCGAGGCGTGTGGGGGTAAGGTAGATATGCTGGTAGCCGGTGCCGGTACTGGCGGTACAATCACAGGTAATTAATTTATACGTGTCCTTGCGAGATGTATTGTTTAGTTAGCTTAATAACGGTAATAGTTTGTGTAAGCGGAAGCGCGCTGTTTCTGGTTTGTATGTTGCTAGGAATACGTGTGGATTCAAAGTGGATATTCGGGTGCGGGAGGAGCGGCTACTCTCGCACCTGTTGATATAGTCGGCAGGACGTGCTTAAGGACAAATTTTATTGTTCAATAACACCCAGTGGCCGTCAAAGTGTGACGAATGAGCACTGTGATGACTTAAAGGGTTTAATCCCGTTTAAAGTGGGGTTTATTGGATATTTCCTTCGACCTGAACTTACTTGGAATAAACACAGGTATCGCCCGTAGGCTGAAGGAGGTGTGTCCCGATGTCATCATCGTGGGTGTTGATCCGGTTGGGTCTATTCTGGCACAGCCGGCGAGTCTGAATGTCGATGGGCCAATGTACCAAGTAGAAGGCATTGGATATGACTTTATCCCCAACTCCTTGGATCGAAGTCTGGTCGATAAGTGGTACAAGTGCACTGATAAGCCCAGTCTTATTATGGCGAGACGGATGATAAAGGAAGAAGGTATGCATATCGCAAGGGACGAACTTCGTTTTCTGCTTATACTGTCCTATAGATATACCCCAAATACATACATTCTCGAATGCCAAAGTAAGATCACGCAAGCACACGGTTTTATCATAGCACGTGCCCCTCAGATATTTATTTCCTCAAATTATTGGTTTGTTGAGATTTTTACGGCTAGTATCTCTACGATAAACGCTTTGGGGTCTGTTATTTCAGGATGCTACATGGTTGAGATGTTCAACATGTCATCTTTATCAATATATTCATTTAGGTCTGTTGTGCGGCGGTTCATCCGGCGCCGCCATGGCGTGTGCTATCGAGGCCGCTAAAGAACTGAAAGCGGGACAGAAGTGTGTGGTGATGCTGCCCGATGGTTTGCGCAACTACATGTCTAAGTTTTTGAACGATGAATGGATGTATGAGAATGGAATCATGGAGAGGGCTGCCAAAGAGTCTGAGGTTGATAGGTATGTTTACGGTTGTTGTATAATCTGCATGCGTATTTTATCATAAATAATCAATTCTCTGCGGAGTTGGTACGTGACAGAATATCACCCAGTGTACTCCTTGGCTCAACGATCTCGCATACGACAAATCAATATTCCAACTTATGTTTATGCTCATGTGTCTCAAATTGTTTTACTACACCGGCGATCCATTTTGGTAACAGGTTTAATGGTGCGACGGTGAAAGATCTGGATCTGCCCGTGCCCGTGACTGCTGCGCTTACCTCCACCTGCGGAGAGGCTGTCGAGGTGTTAAACAAGCACGGCTTCGACTATCTTCCGTTGACGGACGTGGATGGAAAGGTGTGTGATCTATGGGGTTGATTCATTGCACCAGTATTAAGTAGAGGAGGTATATATATATATATATATATATATATATATATATATATATACTATATTATAATAACTAACTAACTACGTACTACTACTCGTTCGTTGTCGTAGTA
>NW_014037937.1:0-2255 GCF_001186125.1 Sphaeroforma arctica JP610 | reverse complement strand
TAGGAAGGTAGGTAGTGTAGTTAGTGGTGTACTTATGTCACATAGTAAGTAGAGAGTAGTATATATATATATATATATATATATATATATATATATATACATATCTGAATACTAAACTAACTGACTACTCATCGTTTGTTGCAGATTCGCGGTCTGGTCACCGAAGGTCAGCTACTAGCCGCACTCACACATGGACGTTGCACGGTCAGTGACCATGTAGAGAAGTGCATGCTGCACTTCAACACGAAGAAGAAATTTGAGGTTATCAAACCTGATACGGTATGTTCTTTTTGTGTGACTTGCGTATTATTATTCCATATTGATTTTAGACCGTTTTTTCTTGGTGTTGGGTGGTACCCGCGTGTGTATATGCAGAAACAAAAAAGACCCATGTATGTGTTGCGCTTAAGTCAAAGCACACATAAAAATCACACATAAAAATAGATTCCGAGAACATATGTACTCACCCTGTGTGAATTCAATTTTGCCTGACTTTATGTGTTTTCGTTGCCATGTGAACGCCCGAATTGATCCGAACCATGGTATGCACAACTATATAACAGCCACTCAAATCGCTGGAGATGTTCTTCGAACACCATCACATTGGCTTCACAACCGACGACTCTGGAAACCTAGCCGGTGTGATGACAAAGATCGATGTGCTCAAATTCCTGGTGAAACAAAATTAATAAATGAATGCCTTGATAGTGGAATTTTTCCATTCACAACGCTCTGATAGGATCGATTATTGCTTGTCTGGTCACGAGTCTTGATTTTCTTACTGTAGACTTGTACTACTCTCGCAGTTAAACGTCTAGGTCTCGTGGGGACATGGCACGGTGGTGGAAGATTGATCACCATCTCCTCGATCAGGGTTTGATAGTTTAGGTTTAAGATCTGCCCAATCTAACGACGACTTTAAGTTTGCTTCCCGTCTCCGACTTTGTTATAGCAGAGTCCAGTAACTGACTGAATTGTACACGACCACTAACGCCCTTATTTAAATTGACACCGTGGATAGTCGCTTACATTTGAGTCCCGGTTCCCAAGTGCTCAATTGGTGACATGCTCGCAATTAAAACAGGTGGGTTGAGTGCAAAGAAAGCACATTAGAAAGCTCCATGTATCGCTCAAGCTATACATACAATCCTTAGTAGCAACACAAGAGGTAAAACATGAACTGGCTATTTTATCAGAGGTGGGTTGAGTGCAAAGAAAGCACAATAGAAAGCTTCATGTATCACTCAAGCTATGCAATCCTTAGTAGCAACACAAGCGATAAGTCATGAACATGCTATTTTATGGTGCCCTCCACCCAGATGCTCCACCCAGATGTTCCCAGATTCATTACAAGTCTACCAAACTTTAGTCAAATATTTTAATCGCCTACAGAACTAAAATCACACTCGGAATCAGATGAAACCCTAAAACCCCTAAAAAGCCGCATGTAGAGCACTTTGAACAACCAGCCTTATCCACCCGACTGTGATTCACTCGCAATTTTTAAAAAGCTATCTGCGATTGGAGGACGCTATGCTTGTCTTGTTGGCAAGTAGGTCTCGCTGTCTCTCCAGGAACGAGCGTGGTCTGTACACGTGCATAATAGAGGAGTGATTAGAATTTGCTTTTTTTAGGAAAACGAGGGCTGAGTTTGAGTTGTGGGGTCTGAAGACCAGGTCACTTTCAAGGGAAGAGCGATATCTGCGCTCTTGCACCCGTAGATATCATTGTATGACTGTGCGCTCTACTGATCAAGTTTTCTATAGTGCGGATTCAAGATTACTTTCCAGGAACAAAACAAGGGTGATCTGTACACGTGCATAAATACGAGAAAAGGTTCATAGGTTTGTCATGTACGGCTGGTTCACACGCGTGCCGTGAAAAAGGCAGCAAGTTGTTCGTGGCAAGTGATTGGGCTATGCATCGAATTTAGTGCATACTACGTATGTTCATATACGACAGCATATTGGATACATACCCTCGTCCTCCGTTTCTGTCTGTAATACTCGCACGCTGTACCGAACATCCCAGCGTGAACCAGGCGGAAGTCATCAGCTGCATCTCTGTCTCACTCCGATTGGCTTCCTGTTGGGCTCGTGACTGTAGGCGAAACGTGAACTCTGCTTGTTAGTATTCCCCTTAAATAAGTGTACATCTCGAAATCATTTGCTCAGTTATTTTCAAATTGTGCGTATTATATATATATATATATATATGTATATATATATAGATATAAATATATATGTATACATATA
>NW_014037938.1:4769-5503 GCF_001186125.1 Sphaeroforma arctica JP610 | reverse complement strand
ATACATACATGTATATGTATATGTATATGTATATGTATATGTATATGTATATACATATACATATACAGAACACACACAGATACAGACACAGACACATACATACATACATACATACATACATACATACATATATATATATACACTCACACACACATACATACATGAATACATTCATACACACACACATACACACACACATACACACATAAATACCTACATCATACATACATACGTTCATACATACATGCATACCATACATCCATATACATATACAAGAGTTGATACCACTTAATCCACTCACCATAACTGTGTCGTATTGTGCAAAGTGGAAGCCTCGCAGCACCGCTGAACTGAGGCCTTTCGCCGTCTTCCGCACTGCCAATCTATAACAAGAACGTGCCGGGATTTACAGGTTAGAATGTTTTAGGGTTTTAGGGTTTATCAAACCCTAACTCTCTACCGCGAGGATAGTAAGGTCAGAGGCAAGGCTAGCCGTAGAGTCTACGAGAGATGCAGCAAAAGGAATCGCAGGAACATGCTATCACGGTGATATAGCGTATAACACATATTTAAATTAGAACATGAGCAGCATAAGCGACCATATGAATGTATGTGTATATACTCATGTGATGTTAGAGCCCGGTTTCTGCGGAACTGTATGACCACGATAAGAAGACCCGACGATGTGAATGTGCATGTACATACAGAAATCAGACAAAAAGGAACGATATATA